>NW_016805181.1:890644-916513 GCF_001698545.2 Rhinopithecus bieti | reverse complement strand
AAAAAAAAAAAAAAAAAAAAAAAAAAAATGCATAATACACAATTTGCCAGCTTAACCCTTCCTTAGTGTACAGTTCAGTACTATTAAGTATTAATATTCACATTGCTGTGCAATCAATCTCTAGAACTTTATCTTGCAAAACTGAAATTCTACACTCATTAAACATCTCCCCCATTCTTTCCTCCCCCCAGCCCCTAGCAACCACCATGCTACCATGTCTATGAATTGGACTACTCTAGGTATCTCACCTAAGTAGAACCACTGGAATCATATAGTATTTCTCCTTTTATGTGTGGCTTCTTTCACTTAGCGGTGCTCTCAAGGTTCATCCATGTCGTAACAGGTGATGGTCCCTCCCTTTGAAGGTTGAATGCTATTCCATTGTATGTATATACTAGGCGTGCAGTTTTTGAGCAGTAGTCAGCATCATAACACCTCGTTCATAATCTTCATCTATCCCAAATGTAGGATTGTTCTATGACAAGCTCTCCCAGGGGTAATATTCTGGGCTCTGGACAGCAGAGGCCTGAGCTGTGATGAAATTTAGGAAAGATATCTGAGCTGGTGAATGCGCAGGGCCTTAGTAGCCAGAGTTCCCACCTTCAATGGAGGTCCTGGGAGTGCAAACCTAAGGCCCCCTGTCCCTACCGCCATGCCCAGATTCCTCCCTACTTGTTTCTGAGGCCTCTTCTCTTCCGAAGGGCAGAGGCTTTCAAGCCCCCAGAGCAAAGGGTGGAAGATTCCCCAAGAGAAGGGTAGTGGCGGCCACCTACACCAAGCCTTAGGTGGCGTGGGAGGTGGAGAAATGTGGGTCCTGTTGACAGAGGACAACAATGGGGGGACTCTGGAAGGCACAACTGTTTACTCTCATAACCAGCCACAGACAGCAGGGTGCAGGGGGCCTCTGGGAACACTGGATTAGGGGACTGAGACATCTACCCAAGATTCTCTCTGACCAACTGCCCCGATTTCTATGCCTGCTGGTTTCAGTCTCCCCCTTCAGAAGGTCCTTTTCCACGTGGAGGGCACAGGACCACCTGGAGCCCTGGGGCCACATCGTCATGACATGACTCAGCCACCAAAGAGGAAAGAGGAAAGGTGAGGAAAGGCAAGCCCCACCTTCACTGCTAAATCCTGGGCCCCGACTCTGGCTGGGGCTGCAGCCCTGAGGGAGGAAGGCTCTGCTACCAGAAGGAGCGGGAGAGGAGTTGGGGATCTAGGGCTTCGCGGCTGCCCTGATTGACTTTCCTTTAGAGAACAGGTAACTGGAAACCCAGCGAAGGAGGAACGGAAGGCTTATGCAGCAAAGCCACCATCTTCCCCAGTTCTGCTGTCTGGAGGAAGAGCAGATTCCATGGCAGCCTCAGCTCTGTCATTTACTGGCTGTGTAACCCCAGGCAGGGGCCTTTGTGTCTGCTGGCATCAGGAGGCCTCTCTCACCCTGTGACCTTTCTCACTTCCAGGCTTGCTGAAAGGGAGAGGAAAGCAACTCCAACCCCGTGGCCTTGTCATTCCTTTCAGGAACACCTGCAGGAGTTGCCATGGCAACAGGATCCCACAGCCAGCTCTCCTGCTGTCTGTTCACCATGGAGCTATGAGTTGTAGAGGCCAAAGAGTTTATCAGAAAAGGGCAATTGCTGTTTCATTCGGGACTCCTGGTCCTGGAGGAGGCCTTGAGCTGGTCCATCCTAAGGGAATAAGGTCATTGGAATCAGTGCACAGGATGACCTTGCAGGGCAGGGGAGCCGCCAGGTCCAGAGAGTCGCCCCGGTTCCCTTGGGTACTGTCCCCACTCTCCCCTAGCGTGCAGAGTGGCCAGAGCCTGGGACTAGGAGCAGGACTATTCATATTCTTCCTGCAAACACAGTTTACAAGGTGCATGCTTGGCCCTGGATTCTCAAAACAATAATGTGATACTCTTATGTTCATTTTACAGAGGAGGACACAGAGGCAAGGGAGGCTACGTGACACGTGCAGGGTCACCTTGTCATAAACAACAATGCTGAGAATGCAAACCGGACATTTCCAGTGCAGACCCCGTCCTCTTTCCATGATGTTCCTCAGTTCTCCCTGCTCCCAGTTGTCATGACAGGGCTTCGTCTTATCCAAGTGACATTTCAAGACCACCTCTTCTCTCTGGGGCAAAAATGGGCTTGACGTAGCTTGTGATGAAATATGGAAATATTTTGCGTCTGATAGAAAAAAAGGAACCAGTTAAACTTGGTGCCTGGTTAGTATCTTAAGACCCAGAGGAGGGGAATTCTGGGTGGTGGGGAGCAGTCCAATAAGCAGAGCCCAGGTGAGGGGGTCATGCTGTGAAGACGGCCCTGAACACACACTGGGAGCTGCGGAAGTTTCCCAGATAAGTGGTGCCAGCACTCGATCTGTATTTGTGAGAATTCTTCTGGTCTGGAGGGTGAGAAGGAGTCTTCCTCTTAAGATGCACGATAATTCTACATTCTTCATTCAATGGGTAGAATCTTCTACAGTTAATAAATTACACAAATCACCTTGTGGGTCCTAGGGAACACACTGACTTGGACTTGGAATCCGTCCCTCATGATCACTCAGTCCTGGGTTGATGGCTGTGAGGAACGGGAGGTGAGCATGATGCAACCTCGCCATCAGACAGTTGACACTCAGGCGGGAAAGACACCTTCAGAGCGATTTCCTAAGTGGGGTGCAAATTAGAGCAACGTTCTTAACTATGGGATCTGTTGACCTCTTGGTTTGCATAGACAGGTTTCAGGGAGTCCAAGAAATCTGTGAAATTGCATGCAAAATTATTCAGTGTATATGGAGTGTGTGTGTGTGAGAGGGGGGTGGGTCAGAGGGAGGGAGAATGCCCATGGCTTTCTCTGGCTTTCTCTGGATTTCCAAAAATCCAAAAAGGTTAAGAAACACTGAGTAAGAACCTTTTTGAGGGTGTTATAAGTGGCTATTTAATACATAGAGGCAGCGGAAATTATGTCCAATAGAGTTTGTGCCAGGTACAGAGTCTGTGCATGGAAAGACAGCCATAGCGTTTATGGACTTGAACTCAGTTTCACAGTCCAGGTTAGTTTTTGCTTTGGTCTGGAGGATTTTGTCCCCCTTCCTCTAAAAACTCATATGTTGAAATCTGACTCCAAAGATGATGGTATTCAGAGGCGGGGCCTTTGGGAGGTGGTTAGGTCACGTGAATGGAGCCTTCATGAATGGGATCAGTGCCCATATAGAAGGGGCTTGAAGGAGGGTGTTCACCCCTCCCACCATGTGAGGATGCAGCAAGAAGCCACCATCTATGAGGAACAGGCCCTCACCAGATGCCAAATCTGCTGGCACCTTAATCTGGGACTTCCCAGCTTCTAGAAACTGTTATCAGTAAATACCTAGCCTCATGTATTTTGTTACGGCAGCCTGAACAAAGACAGCTTTCCACACAGACACAGGAGAAGAGAAACAAACTTTGTGAAGCCAACCCCACACTCCTGTGCCTGACAACCTATCCCCCTGCCCTGTAGGAACACTCCCATCTCCCCACCTGCTTCTAGGAAGAGGCCTTGGTTGAGGAAGACCAGGGCCCATGGCTTGTACAGAGCTACTATTCCTGGTCGCAGCACAAACAATGCCATCTTTCTCAGCATCTTTACCTTCCCGTGGAGAACACCCTTCTCTTACCTAGGCTAGCTGAGTTCAAAGGAACAATGAAAAAAAATTCAGAAGGCAACATTTTTGGGGCAGGAAATGGTTGCTTTTTATGTCTGTCAAGTCTCTAGTGAGATTCCGAATAAAACCCACCATTGTGAAAGAGAGTATGAAATAAAAGGAGCTTTTATGACTCTGGGTTCTGCCTTGTTCGAAATACTTACCTTTCCATTGTGAAACATAAACCTTCTGTGAGTCTTGGCACCGAATAACACCCGGTGATGAGTTGTTGTTGATGTCTTCTCATAGACCATCTGGGCGACGGTGCCGGGCTCTGTAGGAATGCTTACACAGTGGAAAGGGAACAAGGAAACAGGCTGAAACTTTTCAACAGGCAGTTTTATGCATGTGTGGCAATTACTTCTGCAGGAAAACGAAGGAATATTTACTATGTCTAGAAGTACAGAGCCCTGTGAATACTGTGCTATAAAATGCAGCATCCGGAACACAATCCAGCTTGGAACTGGGTGGTGCTGCTTTCTGGAGCCCCAGCAGGACACCATCTGTTCCTGAATTCAAAAGAAGGGTGACCTGATTCCCTGGAAGCCTTGGGGAGATGACCCAAGCTCCCAGGAGGGAAACAGAGCAGAGCGGGGGAAGAGAGGTGTCTTCAGCTGCAAGGGTGGTGGTCTTGGAAACTTCTACCAAGTTGCCTTAGATGGGAAACAGAATCATTCTCACTTTGCTTATGTGCTTTGCACTCTCCCCTTCCCCAACACATTGCCTATTGGGTCTTCCAATAAATGAGTCTCCACTCTCTTGAAAAAAATAAGAAGAAGCTCTTGTCAGAGATGTAGGGCAACCGAGCTAGCAAATATTTATCAAATCCCTACTATGTGCCGCTCAAGCTGTTAGGGGCTTGACATACATATTTTTCTCCAGAACTTAATTATAGGAGGTAAAGATTTTCATCCTTATGTATAGATAGAAGATGGATCAGAGATACCAAAGACTTGCCCAGAGATGCTAAGGACTTTCTCTGTCCTTTAGAGATACTAAGGATTGCCAAATGATGCTGTCTTTCAGCTTAACATTCCTAACTAGCTTAACATTCAGCTAGTTAGGTGACAGAGCCCAAAATCTGGTGCTTTTTGGCTAGGTGGTTCTCTAGTATTTTATCAGTTTAATTACCTATCAGCAACAAATTTGTAAACTCTTAGAGCACTGGAAAAGTCCTTAAGAATCACCGGCTTCCACCAGCCTCTTCCTGTAAGGAGCCCTGAGGCTGGAGGGAGCTGCCTCTGCTGTGGTGATGGTGCTGCTCCATGGCTGGAGAGGTTGGGATGCTGGAACACTCACCTATAGCCTCACGTCTGATACTGCTCTTGAACCCCCCACTCTCACATTGTCCAGGGGTGTGGTGCTGGACCCTGAGGGGCTGACAGTAATCAGTGCAGGGTCAGCTTAATGACCAGGGTTCTGTTGGCTTTTGGGGCGGAAGGATCTACCGCTCCTATATCAGAGCAGGGCTGGGCCCACCTCTTGTTTGCAAGGGAGACGAAAGGCTTACTGCCTAGCGTAGTTGTTCAACAAATTCTTGCTGAGTTGAATCATGCTAGAAAGTAGAAGGTACACAGTAAATGCGAATGAAATGAATTCATGCCCCCAGATACCCAGAATCAACATTTTCCAGCCAGAGCTCTCTACAGAACAATGAGGCAATGGAGCTAGAAGTCACAGCTAAGAAGCAGACCACAAACCACCGATGTCTATGTAACCCCCCAGAGAAACCAAGAGGAAAACAACCCTGTCCTGCTACAGCGTCATTCTCCCCACAGAGGCCCCCGATGAAGAGCCCCAGCAACCTTGCTCCAAGTCCAGCAGTGAGTTGGGGATAGAATCTAATGAAACTCATTTCCATCTGTCAACTTCTTTAATTAGGTGGGGAATTTCATTGACTGTCTCTGGACCTAGAGAGTACCCAATATATAATTTTTCAAACGTGGAATAAACCAAAATAAAAATATGCCAACTTCCAAGTGGATACATTAGCCCAGCCTCGATACATTAAAATAATCATTATGACTGAACGAGGAGTTTGAGTAATAATCTGTGTCCTACATGCCAGAGCTGGCATGATATGCTTCACAGCACTTTATTTCTATCCAGGCTTCACAGTGCCAGCATCAGATAATGCAATCTGTACAAAATGCTACTAGCCTCAAGAGCCCTTTGTTTCCAAGCTCCTAAAATCTTAATGATAACACACATTAGTACAGCACTTTTTAGTTTATAAAACGCTTTTATGGAAATTATCTCATTTAATTTATTACTTACAAGGTTCCTGTAACTCGCAACCTCCCTATAAAGAATTACCTTCATTTTACATAGAAGGAGGCCAAAATTTAGAGAGATAAGTGAATTTTTCAAGGTCATGTAGGTGATAAGTGGTCAAGTAGATTCTGACTCCAGACCTTTCTACGATGTGTCCCATGACCAAGAGTAAGAAGCCTGATTTTAGAGCCTACACCTCTTTATGGGAATAACATGATTTAAAATTTTTAAGCTGGAAGAAACTGGTCCAACTTCTCAACATTGTGCTCACTCCTAGAGCAATGTTGGTAGATGCTAATGCTAATGTTCGTTGAATACTTCTAGTGATGGGGAGCTCACTCTCAGAGAATGTCATTGCATTGTTAACCAGCTCTGATTGTTTGAAAATTGAGACAAAATCCACCTCCATGCAATGCCCTCTCATGAGGCATAGTTCTCTCTGCAGGAGTCCACAGAGTGTATCTACTCTTCCACAAATAGCTTTCTCAGGGGATGGCACCACATTCAAAATGTCCACCTCAAAGCACGTTGTGCTGTTCATTCTCCCCCATCTTGCTAAAAGAAGTATTGTATCTGCCTATAGTGCATTTCTAAGATGAGTTGGGTAACATCCGCATCACTGACCATACTCATGGACCATGTGGCTAATCACCATGGGTACATTTTTGACATCAAGCTTTGACATCAAGCTAACTGGGATGAAGTGTCTGAATTTTTGTCTGCGTCCACTTTTGGAAATTATTCTCGATTTTCCTGACTTGGAGGGATTCTGAAAACCTTGGCAATTTCCTTCAGCATCTTGGTGGACAACCTCTATGAGCCTAGAAAAATGTTCTTTCACCAATTATATGTCTAATTTCTCTCCTGCCTTATTGTAGATCTCAATCCTGAATCTCTGTTCTCTTGTCTGCCTTTACTTCTGTAAAAACTATTCTTATTGGAGGAGAAGTTGAAAGTGAAGGGAGCGGTGCTCCATTCTTTGTGACACCCTCAGTTGTCTACTGACTATATATCAACTGTATACATATTGGCTCCCTGCTTAGAAGGAACTCCACCTCTTGCTGCAAATATAACCAACAGGCCCCTTTGTTATTGTCTAAAGCAGGCAGTGTATGGTTATGTCAAAAGAAAAACTATAAACAAATTTACCAGAATTTGTTTGAGCAACAAACGATTCATAAACAGGAGAGGTTCAGTGCTCCACAGAAAAAGGAAGTGGGATGCCGACACAGGCTGATTGGTGAGAGCTTGGCATTTACCTTATATGGACATGGTCTGATCACTTAGCACCCTGTGATTGGCTGAATGAAACTCGGCTGCTGCAATTGGCTGAGACTCAGCTACTTGCTACAAGAATATACTCTCAGCTAGATTGCAGTTTGTCTACATCCTAAGTTAGGTTGCAGTTTACCACTTAGGAATTCAAAGTGTAGAGGCAGCAGCTTTAGGCCAAATTTAATTTAATTTAACAATTCCCCCATTTTGGTCAGGATCTCAGTTTTGAGAGATTGACCAAAATCTTGGGCACAGATGCCGCTCTCTGTCACCATCATAATGGACTTGGTTAGTCTCAGTGTGGAATTTACAATTCTCAACATCAGTCAGCTGACTTTTCCTTATGTTCTCTTTATGTTTTTGTTATTCTAATCATAGCGAAGCTACCTGAGAGCATTTAAGACTCTTCAGTGGCCGGGCGCGGTGGCTCATGCCTGTAATCCCAGCACTTTGGGAGGCCGAGGCAGGCAGATCACTTGAGGTCAGGAGTTCAGAACCAGCCTGGCCACCATGGTGAAACCCCCCTCTACTAAAAAAATGCAAAAATTAGGTGGGCATGGTCGCACTTGCCTGTAGTCCCAGCTACTCAGGAGGCCAAGGCCCAAGAATCACTTGATCCCAGGAGGCGGAGGTTGCAGTGAGCCAAGATCGCGCCACTGCACTCCAGCTTGGGTGACAGAGGGAGACTCTGTCTCAAAAAAATAAAAAATAAAAAAGACTCTTGAGTGGATACGGCGCACCAAGGAGACTATTGTGATGGCTGTCAGGAGGATAATACTAGGAGACTGAAGAAACCTCTTTAACAGGAGCCCCCATGAATCAAACTGATCAAAGTCAAATATATCCAAAATGAGCCAGAAGAAGAGTCTACTTATTTTAGCCAAGTACCTTATCTATTAATTTCTTACAACTGTATTTCTACAATACCAGACCTATTTATCTATTATAAGTTAGCTATCACACACAGGTGTTAAAGACCTATTTATCTATTATAAGTTAGCTATCACACACAGGTGTTAACTATTGTACACATTCCCCTTGGCTCAGCCAACAGGTAGTCCAAAGCCATTATGTGATCTAAAACAACTCTAGTAAGAGAACTGGAAGCAGTTTGCTGGGAAGTGATAGCCTTTGCAGTTGGGTTAGCTATTGTAGCTAATATTTGGGCAGATTTCTAATCATAAATTCATTTATTGAATTTTGCCAAGCCACAGAAGGAGCATTCTACCAAAAGATTCCCATTTAGAAGGGTTTGTACCTGCTTGCGAATTCCTCTTTACTCCATAATAAAAACTAAGGGGTGTAGACCAAGGTGTGGCTTCCAGTTGGTTATGGAGTGACGGTGCTGTGATTAGAATTCTTAATCCAAATTGGCCCCTTATTTTTCACTTATTGAGACACGGAGTTGCTCACACTTTTGATTGGTCATTAAATGCTCCACAGATAAAATATATCCTGGAAGGGCACAGCAGACAGTTCCCTGTGGGATGTCTCATTTGTTAGGCGTTATCAGTAGAGAAGCACTAGTAATATTTGTCTAAGGTTCCATTACTGAATTATTGCATGATTGGAGGATATTGACAAGTACGGAATTAGGGTTATAAATTTGTCCACACACTGTTGAATTTTTTTTGTTTGTTTTCTTATTCAATTTCTAGTCTAATTTCACTGCAAAACTTCCTCACTATAGGTTTTGCCTACTCTTAGATTTAAACAAGAAATCTGAATGTAAGACTTTAAGAACCTAAAGGAGCAGTTGTACACCTTGAGCAATAGTCACAGTTGGAATATCAGTGAAATTTGTCACAGAGTGAACTTTACAGTGACCTTAGAGAATCTCTAAAATCATGTAAGGTTTAACATGACATATCCAATATTCACTTAAGCTCCCTGTGGAAGCTATTGATTATGAAATCTTAATTATCTCATTATCATATAATGTATAAATAGAAAAGAAACACAGAAAATACAACAAAAGGGACAAAGTTTTCATGACAGCAGAGAAGTCTTGATAATAATACTGGAAGCTTTAAGGACTCAGGAAGGGCCAGGTATCTGTCCAGACTCTCCGTGAGTCCAAATTTAACACTGAATTTACATGCTCCTAAATATCAGTTTTTTTCTCCAACTCAGATGCACAACATTGTTTATTAAATAGGCTATCATAGGTAATCTGACTTGGATTAATCTTATGGAGTTCTCAAGTTGCATATCTTAACAGTTTCAGTACGGGATGACTTAGCATGAAAATCCACCAAGGCATTTCTATGGTATTCAATTAATTATTGTTCCCCTTGATGTTAGGTTAGCAATTTTATTAGCCAATCAATTTCTTCATTAGTGTTCTGAGAATTTTTCCATAGTCGAATGGTATGATCAAGTTTCTAGGAATTTCATACAATTTCTGGAACACATATTACTAACACATTCATGCAAATGTAACCTCAAGGAGGTTTAGGATTACTTATTATTTCACAATGCTTCCCATATAATTTAATATCTTAAATAAGCCCAATTAGTTTAATGTCTTTTTTTTTTTTTTTTTTTCTGAGACAGGGTCTCATTCTGTTGCCCAGGCTCTGGAGCATAGTGGCGCTGTCATGGCTCACTGCAGCCTCAACTTCCTGGGATCAAGCAATGCTCCCACCTTGGCCTCTCAAAGTGCTGGAACTACAGATGTGAGCCCCTGCACCTAGAGAGAGATTCCCTTTGTATAAACAGAGAGTCTTTTGAGATGTTCCAAGAGCCCATGTGCAAAATACCAAAGCTAATTCAAGATCAAGAAAAATATTTAATTTAGAATTTGATTTTGGGAAGTTTGTCAAAAATCAAGAGTTTAAAACCCTTGATCAAAACAGGATCAAGGCTGCATGTGGTGGCTCACACCTGTAATTCCAGCACTTTAGAAGGCTGAGGTAGGAGGATTGCCTGAGCAACAGGGCAAAACTGTGTTTCTACCAAAAATACGAAAAATTAGCCAGGCGTGGTGGCACATGCCTATAGTCCCAGCTACTCAAGAGGCTGAGATGGGAGGATCACCTGAGCCTGGGAAGTGGAGGTGGCAGTGAGTTGTGATCATGCCACTGCACTCCAGCCTGAGCGACATTGTGAGACCCTGTCTCAAAAAAAGAAATAAAAATAAAACAACAAAAACATAAACCAAAATAGGATCAGAGGTTACTGTAAAATTATAGTTGTCTTAGTCTGTTTTGTGCTGCTGTAACAGAATACCTGAGATTGGGTAATTTATAAAGAACAGAGATTTATTTCTTGTATTTCTGGAGGCCGGGAGATCCAAGGTCAGAGGTCCACATCTGGCAAGAGCCCTCTTGCTGTGTCATTTTATGTTGGAAAGCAGAAGGGCAAGAGCGCATATGGAGTGGGGGGAGCCGGGACAACCTCATCCTTTTATCAGAAGCCCACTCCTGTGATAACAGCATTAATCATGCATGAGGGCAAAGCCTTCATGAACGAGTCACCTTTTAAGCATTCCACCTCTCAACACCGTTGCATTGAGGATGCAAGTTTCTAACATATGGACTTTGGGGGATACATTCAAACCATAGCAATAGCCATTCATTTAACCATTTAACTGGAGTGATAATTAAAAGGCTTCAAAGGCAAATACCAAACAGTTTTTTAAAGTACACTCTATTAAAAACCTTAAAAACCTTAACTCTTAAACTGAGAGGACTCAGTTTTCTTAAATGTTAAAAGGGTAATAAAGACAACGTGAAGCATAGGAAAGTATTTTGGCAAACACAAAATCTTTGTTTCCTAGGCCAATTACCTAGAAAGTAAAGACAAACCTTTCATCATTTCCTATTAAGAGCAGAACAATACTCCAAGAAAACCTTATTGTTTTAACACAGGGCACCAAATTCTAGTTTTGCATCAGTGTACTTGTGATATTAATTAATGCTCAATTTTTAGAAAAATTTATAAATAATTTCCTTCTATTCTTAGCCAGCTTATTTACACATAAAATTTCTTTCACAAGTTTAATCTTCCGTAAACCTCCGATCACATTCCTGTCCATTCAGTTTTTGTTTTGTTAGGACGGCCAACCTTCACCTGAGCATATTCCCATTCCTAGACTTCACACAGGTACCACTCTGCACCTGGAATGCCCTCCCTTTACCTCTTTGTTTCTCTATCTTGTTCTCCAAAATTTGGGTCATTCCTTGCCTCCTCCTGGAAGCTTTTCTAGACATCCCAGACTGAGTTTCAGGCCCTGCTCATTGCCTACCCTCAATTTAAGTTTTTGTTGCAGAGGACCACAGTGATCATTGATTAACTGTCTTTCTCCTCTCCTAGATCTGGCCTCTTTGGTGGCAGGGCCTGGGTCTGACTACCTTTGGGTCTTCAGCACATGGCACTGTGTAGGGAATGACACTGTGCAGTAGGGGTTTACTAGCAAATCAAAGTCATTTTGGGTTGAACCTATGATTGCGGTGTGCAAGTGAATATTTAATTGCTTTCTGACTGTCTCATATGTTAATCTACTCTCCCCAGTCTGGTTGCCAGGGGCTCAGGGAGCATGTTTGGGGGTTCTCTGTACCCCTCTTTCCAACCTGGTTCCCAGGGGTGCAAGAAGCATGTTTGGGGATCTCTGCATCCTTTTTGTCCCCAGCACAGAGCAAGGCACCAGAAGGTTCTCAGTTCTCCAGTTGAATGTTTACAGTCTGAAAACACATTTAGCCTATCTTCAGGCCCTGGGGTGAAGTCTGCCGAGTTTTCTTGATCTGAGCCTGCTGTCTTAAACTCGACAGAAGACCCAGGAAATGAATTGTTTACTCCTAATTCAGTCATGAACTGATGTGATAATTATGCCTCTCAGCATTCCCAGCAACGCATTTTGCAGGCTACATAAATGAGAGGTGATGAGTAAAGGCGGTCCTTAGAGCCACATTTGCTGAGTAGAAAGGGGGCAATTGCCTTAATATGTTTAGTCCAAGGATAGGCTACAAATTAGGGTTGAAGGGGCTGGAATGTCTCTCTTCGTCTTTTTTTTTTTTTTTTTTTTGAGACGGAGTTTCGGCGTCTTGTTGGCAGGCTGGAGTGCAATGCAATGGTGCATCTCGGCTCACCGACCTCTGCCTCCTGATTAAGCGATTCTCCTGCTTCAGCTCCGGAGTACTGGGATTAGCAGACTGTGCTACGCATGCCTGCTAATTTTGTATTTTTAGTAAGACGGGGTTCCTGCATGTTGGTCAGGCTGGTCTGGAACTCCTTACTCAGGTGATCTGCCTGCTTCAGCTCCCAAAGTTTCTGGATTACAGGTATGAGCCACGACGCCAGACTAGAACATCTCTTCTCATACAGTCGCTCTCGGAATAGAAGTTTCCTAGATAACAGCCTGGTCGACCCTGGGGCAGATGTACAGGGTGCTATGTGACGGCCTGCATGTCTAGAAATGTCTCGCTTTTCTTGATAACAATCTCTGGGCTCCCAGGGACATTTTTCCCACGCTCATCAGGTCTGGGCCTCTAGGGCTACCCAGAACAGTTGGTTTCCTTAAGGCATAGCACTGGTTTTTTGATGCTTGATGACAGCACATTTCCTAAATGCACCATAACAAGGGATGTTTACCTGAGAAGCCTCTGGCAGGGGTGCCTTCGAAGGGATCAAGCGACCACCCTGTCTCAGAGAGAGACGCAGGTAATCTGCGGCTGCACTACTGGTTAGCTGGGATGTTAGGATTTTTTATCTAATCAGGCCAAGAGTCATGTCCCTGCCCTGTGGCAGGTGGCCATCAACTACTCTGCACTTGTACCCATACATGTGGGTCAGTGCTCGCCTGTTGTCCACTGACAGCCCCGGTGATGCCTGCCATGTGGGGCTCCCTGCGGAGCCTGGCCCACGGGGATAGGGGCCAGACCTATACCATCTATCTGCTCTGCCATGTGTTCTGCGCTCTGAGAGGTACTCCCTGTTGCTCCCTGTCCCAGACTCACTGCATCCTGGGTTCTGGTTCACTTAGTGAATGCCTGGGATGTTCTTCTGGCAGGTCATTCTCTCTGGACACGGCAGTCCTGCTCATCCTTCCTCTTCATTTGTGCCACAGCCCCTCTCAGCCCCTCGTGATGAGCAGCTCCCAGACTGCTCCTACCCATCCGCTTCTGACTGGGGGTTATTGAGTTTTCTTTTAAAATTGCCTTTATCAGCCTTCTGCCATCAGTCATCACAAAGGTTTTTTCTGGTCTCATAGAAGATATGCATCACATTTTATTCTGAAATCAGATTTAACTCAAAATAACCACTATTGCTATCCTTAAATATGTATCATGTTTAACTGACATTTTAAGTGCTTACTATGTACTAAACAGAGCTTTAGACACCATAGCCCACTGAAGCCTTACCACAACTCTATGAAATAGGGACCACTGTCATCCCATTGCACAGATGGGGACAATGAAGCACAAGCATTTAAATAACTTGCCTTGAGTCACACAGTTAGTGAGTGGCACAGTTGAGATTCAAACCAGGCCAGCCAGCCCCTGAGTTTGAGATCTTAACCATTACTTTCTGTTGTTCCAAGGTGGCAGAGATGGTTCTCTGTTTCACTCATTCTCAACACTTAGAACAGTATCAAGTTCATCCTAGATACTCAGTAGGTATTTTTCCCATGAGAAATGGAAAAATGAGTGAATGAACGAGTGTCTTCTCCAACTCGGGGAGTCTCAAAGAAAGCATTCACCTAATGTTTAGATAGGTGGTTCTCAACTTCAAGCATGCATGAGAATCCCTCATACAGCTTTTTATAACTCATATTCTGGGTCCCCAACCCCAGAATTTCTGATCCACTAGGTCAAGTCTGAGAATTCTCATTTCTAAAAGTTGCCAGGTGCTGCCGAGGCTACTGGTTGGTGTACCTCATTTTGAGAAGCTCCTGTTTGGGGTAAAATTCCATCATATTTTTGCAGCGGGAGTGGGAGCTGCAGTAAGAGGGCAGGAGCCAGTGACTCAGTGACCAGTGGTCTGTACAGTCCAGGCAGAGACAAGCCTGGGACTCAGATGCTCCTCTTCCTGCAGCCTCCAGGACCAGCAGCCAGTGCCGGTCTGAGTCTCACAGTGACCAGGTCTCAACTGGAACTCCAGGTACAGAGTGAAGAATAAACCCTAATAAAAACTTTCCTTTATAAATCACCAACCATATACTAGGCATGAAGACACACATACACACACACACACACACACACACACACACACATCTCAATGCATTTTTGCTGTAATGGCATATGTGTGACCCTAAACATCCTTGGGTTCTTTAAGATTGCAAGTAAAAAAACACAGGACTTAGAGGAAAATAGTTAAAGCAAGCCACTCAAAATCTAGTAACCACAAAGCTGACAAAACCGACAAAAAATGAGTAATGAAAACACCAGCAGAGTATGTAGAATGTCACTGGTATGTGTACCAGCAACACAAGCAGTCTGTTCTTTGCCACCTTAAGCCATGGAATGTGTACGCCCTCTTTTGAGATTAGGTTGTGGAGACTGCTTTTTATCTAAATTAAAAAATTGGATTGAGGGTGTAGCCGTCTTCATTAGCCCACTGTTTTACTACAGGAGGATTATCTCCACTCACAGCTACACCAAATAGCTCAACCTCATGGAAAGCTTAGTAGTTCTAGTAGCCTCTAAGCCAGCCACTTTGCAGTAAAGAAAGGCACTTCTGCAAATTGTCAGCTTTCATCTTAAGGCCTTTATATATTGCTGTGGCCGTCTCTGTAATTGTGAGAAAGTTGCCCTCCCCGCCATTCCTTCAAAACATTCACGTGCTAAACCCAAATCTCATGAACCAACGCAACCTCCTGTATCATAACAGATGGGACTATTTCTGAGTTGGCAAAGCTCAGATTTGAACCCAGAGCTGACTGCAAAGCCCATGCACTTTCTCCTCTATTCTGCTGCCTTTTTTTAAAGGATAGATATGCAAAAACAAAGCCAGTGGACGTGTGCTGTAGTGGTGTGTTCGATAAAAAGTGGCCAGCAATGTGGCCACTCAGAAGTGCCTCTGCCTTGGATGGGAGCTGCTTGAGGGCCAGGATTGTATAGCAACTCCTGTCTTCACCAAAGGACCTAAAAAATGCCTCACACAGAGAAGTTGCTCAATACACATTTTATGAATGGAATTGTATTTGAATTAATAGTAATAAACACAAGCCAAACATAAAAGTCATTCTTTTAGGAAACAAACGTTATATTTTATTTAATAGGTTGGGAGGTTGATGGGGATGGAGAACATATTTGACACTTTAGTCTGTGTCAGGCTTTCCCAGGTTGAGCCTGGAAATCACCTTGGTGCGTATAGTTCAGGAAGGTTTGCCAAGTCAGCCACACTCGGGCTATAGGAGCTGGGACACAGCCATGCTACACAATTTGTGGAATGCATATTCTGTTTTGACACTGCCTGTGCATATGTGTTGGGGAGGGACTGTGGGCGGGCCCTGGGGGCCAGGCTGTGGAAGTCACAACAATGTGACAAGGTGTATTAGTCAGGGTTCTCTAGAGGGATAGAACTAATGGGAGATATATATATATATATCTCGCCATCTGTGGTCTGAGGAGCAAGGAGAGCCAGTCCGAGTTCCAAAACCGAAGAACTTGGAGTCGGATGTTTGACGGCAGGAAGCATCCAGCACAGGAGAAAGATGTAGGCTGGGAGGCTAGACCAGTCTCCCTTTTCACATTTTTCTTCCTGCATATATTCTAGCCATGCTGGCAGCTGATTAGATGTTGTCCACTCAGATTAAGGGTAGGTCTACTTTTCCCAGCCCACTGACTCATATGTTAATCCCCTTTGGCAACACCCTCACAGACACACCCAGGATGAATACTTTGTATCTTTCAATCCAATCAAGTTGACACTCAGTATTAACCATCACACAAGGGGTGTGTGGAGATTGTGTAACCACCACTTGCAAACCTCCAAAGGGCTGCAGAGGGACACATATGCTCTGTTTGGCCCCAAGGGCAGGACGAAGCCCGTGGGTAGAGAATTCATCCAGTCCATTCAGAGACCCATCTCACAGACCTGCCCTTGTTTCTAAGTTGTTTGTGTTTGTTCTGAGTTTCATGTTCGACTGACTCTTCAGTGAAACCACAAGGGCCTCAGGATCAAAACTGCTCCGTCAACCAGTGTTGGATTTGCAGCGGCCCCTGCAACATGAAAGTGCTGAGGGTATGGGCTTCAGAGTCAGACAAACTCCACGTGGATCACAGCTCTGCAGACGCAGACTTGCTGCAGGACCACGGGCTCCGTGTGTCTCTAATTCTTGTTTGTAAACAAGGATAATAATCGATTTCACAGGGTTGTTTGTGAGCCTTAAGTGAGATAAAGAACTGTAGAAAGGGGCTGAGTACCTGGTCAAGCCCTGTAGGTGGCAAAAAGGGGTAAATGATAACAGTAGGCTTCCAGAGCCTCTGATCTATTTCAAGACACACTGAAAGCAGAAAATAACCTTGTACATATTTCAACAGGCTGATTAATAAGTAGTCTAGAGAATACTGCCAGATCAGTTTGTTTCTTTTGCAGAGCCAGTGTTCCAAAACGACTTGTTGCAGGAGGCCGGGATGACTATTTGGGCATCTTTTGCTCAACCTTTAATTATAAAAACTGTTAGCAAAATGGAGAGATGTTTCTTTTAACGTTTCAACATCTTCCTTGCCCTCATCTGTATGCTAGATGTAGGTTCAAAAGTAAAGCAAAGGTGCTGTTAAGATATCTCTTGAGGGGATGTGTGTTTCCATCCATGGAACGTTCCTCACCTCCCCTCTTCATCATCCTCTGCAGAGAGAGACAGAGAGCGCTTGAGAGGAACACGACGGGAAGCCTTTACAGCCGGCACCGTGGAAATAGCCCCTCTGGGGAACGCGATGCGGCAGCGCGGATAAACCTGTATTTGGAGTTTTTAGCAAGGCCCGGCAGGATGACTAATGCAGGAAGGTGCCAGTCAGGGAGCTGGCAGATGTCTCTTCAAAACAAGGGGAGCGTTCTCTCAAATATTTGCCTGTCAGCCTTGCAAAGGCGACCATTTTTAGCTCTTCAATAAATTGTCCCTTTGTAGCAGTAGCAGCTAAGCCTTCTGACGTCATCTGCAGGAACCTTATTTGGTTTTGATGGGGAAGCATTTCAAGCTGAGAAATGCACATGCCTCCTCCCGGATGTGACATTCATCTGCTGAGCTCAGCCCACACACCTGTGCCTCTCGGCAAAGCCACATGCGCTGTCTCAGGCAGAGGTTGACAAACGGCAAGGCTGGCTGCTCTCAGTTGCTCTGTTATCTCCTTCCTGCTGCTGTGTCTTCGGGTTCCCCTCATTTTTTGTGCATTTGCAAATGTTGACAGGCTGGGTTGCTGAGGGTGCTTACCTCTGACATGCACTCCTCCTGGCATTTTCTGAATATCACCATTCTGAAGTGTGTGCCCCACAACACATGGGTGGAGATGAATGGGTATTCCATATTCAGTGATTGGAGGTAATGCTGGATTTATTCTATGACATGAATTTTGTGATTGTAAATGTCACAGACTCACACTGTTTTTAAATATGTTTATGACTTCAGAGTCAATGGGAATTTGAATTTCAAGAGCTCGTTATTTCTCTTTCCAGGAAGGGGAAAACAAAACCCATACAGACATAATAACATCTGCTGGGTTTATTTGGTGCGTGACATCAGTGATGTTGGATTTGAACTCTTCTCTAGCATTTATTCCCCCAATAAAAAAGGGGGGAGGGGTATGATCTGCTAAAGAAAGCACAAGTTTTGAGTTCTAGTCTCCCCACTTTGCCTGAGCACATGAGTGGCTCCTATGGTTAAAAAAAAAAAAAAAAAAAGTGATTTTCCTGAAAATGAGCAATATGTTAACATTGTGCATCAAATATCTTAGTTTAGTATCGAAATGAGTCTAGCCTTTATAAACCAGCATGCTAACTCTTTCCTCAGCTTCAGTTTAGGGGTTAATTGTAATTTTTAAAAACAGAATGACATCATCTCAGGCCGCTAGAGTATGGAGTTAGAAACAGATGAAGAGAAAAGGTCTCTCCCCAGTCCAAGCTCTGCCATTTGCTGATGCTACATCCTGGATAAAACCATGAATCTGCCTGAGCCTCACTGTAGTCGTCTATAAAATGGGTGCTGTGATTGCCAGCTCACTGGGCAGTCCCCGGGACTAAATGAGCTAGTGTGTGTGTGAAATCACTGAGCTCATAGGATTTGCTCCATAAACACATGTTGGGTTTAAACAGAGGAAATCTCACCATTGCGGTCTAGGCCAATTCAAAATTGTAGAGCCCTGCAGAGGGAGCAGGAGAGGAAGGAAAAGAGTGAAGGAGGGAGGGAGAGAGAGGGGGAAAAAGAGAAGGGAAAAGGGGATAGGAGAGAGACAGAGACAGAGAGAGAGAGACACCGGATTTTTCCTAAAAAATCCGAAGAAAGATATTTCCTCCAAAAGAAATACTTTACACAGAAATAAGACCATTTCAGATCACACAAGAATAATAGTGTACATTTACTGAACGCTTACTAAATACTGTATCCTATACATTTCCTTTAAAGAAGAATCTCCTAGTTCTCTACATGGCATGGTGATAAGCCTAACTTGCAAGTAAGACTCAAAGAATTTCTAAGAAATGTATGTTCAACCTTATTATGAATATATTATACCATTTAATGCTCAAAACAATCCTATTTAGTACAAGTATAATATTAAATGTATTTCACATACTTTTTCAGTTCCTTTCTGGATTACTCGTGACTACTTTTTAGGTCACAATCAAGGTTAAGGTAGAAGCATCTGCCCCAAGGACCCCATCTAGCATATCCACCAGGGTCATGTAGGATTCCTGCTGAATTTGCCTTTGGATTACTGCAGACTCTTCTGCAATTAAAAAATAATAGTCCTTCCTTTTTGAATAGTGTTGCTTTATGTTTATCAAATGCTTTCCTGTACAAAATTTTATATAACCCCGAACAAAACCCTGTGAAGTGGATATTAATCTCATTTGCAAATGAGAAGCATGAGGACCGTAGGAGTTAAATGACTTGTTTAAGGTCACCAAGTGGTAACACTACAATTTGAACCACAGTTATCTGATTTGGTGTCCACTTTTCCTACAAACCACCCCAAACTTAGGGTTGTCAAACAACAACCCGTATATTATGCTCACAGACCCTGTGGGTCAGGAATTTGGAAAGGTCGTGGTGCCATCTGTGTCTGCTCCATGTTATCTGGAGCCTCTTCTGGGAAGACTGAAAGGATGGGGTGACTTGGCAACTGGAAGCTAGAATTATCTGAAAGCTTGTCACTCACTTGTCTCATGGTTGAGGAGGGCTATTCACTGGAACTTCCGTGAGGACTATTGGTCAGGGCACTTACCCGTGGCCTCTCGATGTGGCTACTTGGGCTTCCTCACAACATGGTGGTTGGGTGCCAAGAGCAAGTGTCCTAAATTGACGTAGGCAGAAGTTGTGTCACCTTTACAACCTAGCCTTGGAAGGCATCTAGCATGACTTCCACCATAGTCACCAGCCTACCCACATTTATGGGGAGGGAAATAGATTTCACCTTTCTGTGGGAAGAATGTCAAAGTCACATTAGAAGAGCAGATGGGATGAAAGATGTTACTGTGGCCGTATTTGAGAATACAACCTGTTACCAACTACTGTACACTCTACTGAAGGAAACAGGCCTGCCTTATTGATTTCAGGGGACTACTTTAGGAGAGGTTTTCTGGGAGGAAAAATGCAACCAATGTCCTTGGTGCCTCTCTCGTATCTTCTATTCTCAGATGAAGGACTACTAGGGGAGGTGAGGGACCCTTGTTCAGATTGCTAGGGCATGGTTTCTCTTATGTTCTAACTCCATAACTGAGACCAGTAAATGGTGATTACAGCAGGAAGCAGGATTTTCTGGCTTCTAAAATATATTATTCTTGTTAATTTCATAAAGGATTTGAGGTGGTTTTTATATAGTGTGTACATACATGCACACACACACGCATACACAGACACACACACACCATACACTAAAACCACAGAAGATAGAGGCAGAAAGTAAAAAGCAGTAACTCATATTAAAATCATATTTACTATCCTAAAATCACACTTAAACAGCAACTGAATACCAGGTTAAACTCTGAGCTTCCTGGAAGACAAGGCAAAAAGGGCCAAGACTATTTGTGAAATCAGGGGGTCTTAAGCGCTTTTCTATTCCCTGTGATTTCTCTAAGCACTGAAGGCAGCAGACCATTCCTTTCTTCCTTGTAGTTTTTAAAGGCTTCTTACTTTTATAAAAAAAAGATGATAATGGGCTGTGTTAGTGACATTTCGAAGGAAAAAAGTAAATTGGAGATGCACACTTGGGGTCACTGTCAGTCTGGGGTTGGAGCCTCCCTGTGAGAGGCAAAATATTCTTCATTATCTTGCAGCTCCACTGGACCCTTTTACAAAATCCACGCGAGGGCACTGGAGCAGAACCCTTCCCACCTCCTACCTTCCGAGAACAAACAAAAAATCAGCAGAAAACTTAAGATGTAAAATAAAAGGTGTGTGACACCCCAAAGGCAAATGAGAGAAAACAAAAGACGACCCTCTCTTTCTCTTCTTCTCCCAAGAAAAAGGTGACTTCTTGGAGCTGACGTCTTCGTTTCACACGGAGCCCACGAATGTTTCTTAATTATCCCACTCTCATTCTTTACAGTCTAAAGCCCTCTCGTTTCATTGTTTTCCTTTGTTTGTGGTTGAGACGAGCCGCTTCATTCTCAAGCACAAAAGTGAACATACATCAGATAGGTCTGAATGAATATATAGCTATGAAATGAGCGCATCTCTATTGTATATGTATTCGGGTTTGATCACGTTACTTTCTTTTTTTGTTTTTTTTTTTTTAGACAGAGGTCGCTTTGCCCTCTTGTTGCCCGCGGGGCTGGAGTGCACTGTGGGGTTGCGATTCTCGGCGTTCTATCCTTTATTTTTTTTTTCTTTTTTTTTTGCCCCAGCTTACTTAATCATTTGTTTGAAGACTCAAAGGTCTGTGGACTCCATTCTGAGGTCTGAATTTAGAGGAGAACAAGGAGAGTGGTGTTCATTCGCAGGTGTGTGACCCAGGAGTCAGCCTCACGGTCCTGGGCTCTTTGTCGCCGTGCCAGGCTGCTCCCCAGATAAAAGGGTTGTATGTGGACAGCACAGAGCTCAGGTCCTAGTGCAGAATAAAATGCTCTGTGAGTCATAACCATTGTGATTTTTTTCCATGAGGCTGATCTGAGGACATCACCTCTCTGCTTAAAATGCTTCATGGGCTCCCTTCCAAACATCATAACCCATCCTGCACCACCTGGACTCTGCACCACTTGGCCTCTGCTTACCTTTCCAGGACATCCTTGTGCTCCCTGCTGCAGCCTCACTAAACCTCTCTCTGATTCTAGCAGTTTCTGGGCTTCCCCCCCCCGCCCCAGGAGAGAAGCAGGCCATGCTGTTTCCCCTGGATTTTTCTCACTTTTGCTAGCTCTCCACCCGAGTGTTTCCCATCCTCTGCTCTTAGCTCTGATGACCTCTGCCATGAAAACCTTATCCAATCTCAGATCTAGGTTAGGTCTGTCTACACAGGAGCTGCCACAGGGACTTGCTGGACCATTCTGTGAGTCTCGTGTATTGTGTGTTGGAAAATGGAGAGTGCTGTTGGTGGTGGTGGCAGAAACTGGGCCCTGAGACTGATTTCGGGCTCTTGATGAGGAGAAGCAAAAAGTCCTGCCGTTTTAGCTGGACGTGTTGGCCTGTGCCTGTAGTCCCAGCTACTCAGTGTGCTGAGACAAGAGAGTTGCTTGAGTCCAAGAGTTTGAGACTGCAGTGAGCTATGATCGCTCCACTGCACTCCAGCTTAGGTGACAGTGAAAGCCTGTTTCTTAAAACAAAAAACGAAAACCTCCAACCCCCCTTTTCAAAGCTGTAAGCATACTTCTACCTCTAGGGGTAGAGAAGTAAAATTTCCCTGGGCAAAGACAATGCTTTTATTTTGAAGAGACCTCTCTTGAGAGGCTCTTTTGTTATAAAAACATAAAGTTAAGATCCTCCTTTCATCATTTTTTTGGGGGGAAAAACTGACGGTACCATTAACTTGAATGCAGATGTTTTCTTGGAAAAGTTGTTCTGCCTGGACTTGTAAATTGCAGGGTCCCGTTGAGTCCGAGCTATGTTCTGATAAGACACATTTTTCTCACCTGGCATGATGTTTTGTGGCTCTGTTTGATTATAGAATGGACTGAAGTGCAACAGTTGCTTGACCTGGGAAAGGTGAATGTTCTTATTCACAGCAGTTTTCAGCAGACAATGAAGACTAAGACAGGCAGGAATTATCTCCATCTATTGCTAGAGAAGAGGCTGGAAACAATTTGACTATATTATTAATATACTAAATATGATTTTAACACTGACATGTAGGATATCTAGACCCAGGCTGCTGAAACTGGTTAGTTTATTAAAAAAAAAAAAAAAAAAAAAAAAAAAAAAAAAAAAACAAATTTCTTTCTCAAATTCTGAGACTTGGAAAGTCCAAGGTGAAGGCAGGTTTGATACTTGTATGAGGATCTGTTTTCTGACTCAGGGACCGTGCCTCCTTGCTCTGTCCTCCCATGGTGGAGGGGACAAGGAGTGTCTCTCAGGCCTCTTTGGCAAGGGCACTGTATTAATCGGTTCTCATACTCATATCAAGAACTACCTGAGACTAGGTAATTTATGAAGAGAAGAAGTTTAATTGACTCACAGTTTCACATGGCTGGGGAGGAGTCAGGAAGCTTACAATCATGGCAGAAGGTGAAGGGGAAGCAAGGCACGTCTTATATGGCAGCAGGAGAGAGGGAGTGAAGGAGGAACTGCCGCACACTTTTAAACCATTAGATTTCGTGATAATTCATTCATTATCAAGAGAACAGCATGGGGAAACCAACCCCATGATCCAATCACCTCCCACCAGGTCCCTCCTTTGACATGTGGGGATTACAATTCAGGATGAGATTTGGGTGGGGACACAGAGCCAAACCATATCAGGCACTAAACCCATGTCTCCCTGACCTGATCAGCTGCCATATCAGGCACTAAACCCATGTCTCCCTGACCTGATCAGCTGCCAAAGGGCCCACCATCACCCATGGTGATAGGGGTGAGGACTTCAACATATTAATTTGGCAGGGGACACAAACATTCACACCAAAACACCAGTGGTTGACAAGTTATGGCTTGGACCAAATCCAGCTCTCTGCCAAACTTCTTATAAATAAAGTTTTATTAGAGCCCAGCCACATTCATCCATTGACCTATTGTCTATCGCCATTTTCAGGCTACAACAGAACACTTGAAAAGTTGCAACAGAGACTGTGTGGCCTACAGCGTATTTACTATAGGGCCCTTTCCAGGGGAAATTTGCCATTTCGTAAGGACCATATAGGCTTTGATATGACCGTCCCATTGGGAGTTATAGTCTGTGGGTGGCAAAGGCGTCACCCTAATAAAAGAATACACTCTCATGAACAGCTGAGCCAATAAGAGGATTTGGCTGAGCTGGAAATGAGGGTGGAAAGATAGGCTCTAGGGAGAGACGGGAATCTTCCTGCTCTCTCTGGTCCTAAAATACACGGCTTTTGGACCGTCTGGCTCTTCCTTCAGGTTTGTGGAGCCCACAGAGGATAGAGGTGTTGCCCCTTGACCTGAGAATGGTGTTTGGTGTTGGCACTTTCCCTCTTGCGTCTGTGTGTGCCCTTGCTGCACAGCAAGCTTCTCCAACCTGCAGCCCACAGGCTGCATGCAGCCTAGGACAGCTTTGAAGGTGACCCAAAACAAATTCGTCAACGGTCTTAAAATATGAGATTTGTGTGTGTGTGATTGTTTTTTGAGCTCATCAGCTATCGTTAGTGTTAGTACATTTTATGTGTGGCCCAAGACAATTCTTCTTTTCCCAGTGTTTCCCAGGGAAGCCAAAAGATTGGACAGCCCTGCTCTACGCAGATGGTGTATTTCTATGGCCTGCAGTGGTGGGAGGGGGGAGTTACGGTCTCTTTGAAAGAAGAGTCTCTTCCCACTTAGAGTGAGAACAGAAAGCAGCAACTCCACTACCCGGAATCACAAAGCTTCAGTGGTTCCTGGATAACTGTGAGAAACCCGCCAACCTTCCCTCCATGCTCAGCTCACTCCTCTTCACAGCCCCCACCCCAACCCCACCCCACTGCTCACTCCTCTGTGTACCAAGCAGCAGGACGGGAAAGGCCTCTTTGTTGGCTACTGCACCTTGAGCTTCCACTGTGCCCCAAGCACGGGTGCCCACTCACTGCCTGATGACTGAGTGCCACCAGTGAGCCACCTCATGCCAAGACTACATCACAGAAGCAGCTGGCTCATCTGCCTGGGGTACTGTCAGAGTTCAGTAAGTGGTAGCAATGATTCATTTCAAACTCACTCTGCTTCCCAGGAATAGATAAGCAAAATGCAGAACAACTTTAAGTCATCCTTGGTGAAACCCAAGTCTCATTGCAGCCTCACCCAGGCCACCTTGAAGAAGCAAACGTCACCGTCCCCTCCTTAACTTGAAAAAGTCACCTTAGGAAATCTATTACGTAAGAGCCCCTGATGGAGAAATCTTTTATGATTATACTTTATGCTGACAACAGCTCTAAATTAGAGGGTGCAGCTGACTGGAATGAGCTTAATTCTCCATACAAATGTGGGCTCTTGGAAAGAAATTTCTTTTTTCAGGTCTAAAATCTATTTTATCTCCCCTAATTAGGAGAATATGTAAAGCAAGAGGGGGGAATAGCATTCCATTTGCCATAAAAAGCAAACCTGGTAGTTTATAAGACCACACTTTCCAAACAAGCTCCGACCCATTAGAGGGTATCATACATAATTCAGGAGCCACTTGTTACTGTGTGTATCATGCAAATTATCTCAAATTACATTTGGAAAAAATGAGGTTCATCTTCTAGCTTTAAATAGACTATTAAGAAAAGGGTAGATATACAAGCCATAAGGAAGCAAATGATTTAAGTAGCTTAAATCAAGGGAGACCTTGAATGAAAGAGTGAACACCCCTCAATTCTGAGCACTATGTTAAAATAGAATCCAACAGGTGACAAGTTGCATTTCGGACTGTCTGCTGTACAAAGAGGTCAGCTTTCATCAACAGTGAACATCTTTCCTTTCTGGGCACTTTTATTTCTGAGATCATCTGGATCATCTTGCCTCCTGGGAGGTTCTCTTCTTGAACTTTGGAGGGGTGTGTGTGTGTGTGGTGTGTGTGTGTAACAGAGAGCGAGAAAGAGAGGGAGAGAGAGAGAGAGAGAGAGAGAGTCTTAGTTTGTTTAGGCTGCTGTAACAAAAGTACCATAGACTAGGTGGCTTAAAAACGTCAGAATTTTGTTTCTGGTGGTTCTGAAAGCTGGAAATCTGAAGTCTCAGGCTGCCAGCATGTTTGTGTGCTGTGAGAGCCTTTCTCCAGGTTGCATACTGCTGAGTTCTCACTGTTTCCTCACAGGGAAGAAAGGAGGTGAGGGAGCTCTTTGGGGTGTCTTTTGTAAGAGCCTAATCCCATAGTGAGTGCTTCAGCCTCATCATCTTATCACCCCCCCCCCCCCCCCCACAAA
>NW_016805181.1:885602-887990 GCF_001698545.2 Rhinopithecus bieti | reverse complement strand
CTCAAAAAATAAAAATAAAAAAAATAAAAAATAAAAATAAATAAAAATAATTTGTGACCTCACTATCCAGACGCAACCATGGCTAGCAATTTTCTCCTAGTATTTTTTTTTAAGTGTGTTTATATGTGTATATAGTTTCCTGTCTTCCTGTTTAAAAAAAATTATCAAAAGAAGCTCTAATCATTAAAAGTTCTGTTGAGTTGCTGACTTTTAAAATAATTTTTTTTTAGAGCAGTTTTACGTTCACAAAAAAATTGAGAAGAAAGAACAGACAGTACCTGTTTACCCCCACCCCATGGACTCCTCCACTAGCAACACACTGCACAACATTTGCTACAATTTGGTACATTTGTTACAATTGAGAACCTACATCGACACATCCTTATATCCCAAAGTCCATAGTTTTTATTAGCAGGCCATTCTTGTTGATGTATATTGTATGGATTTGTGCAAATGTATGGCATGTATCCACTATTATGATAGCACACGAGTAGTTTTACTGCCCCCACAAAATCCACTGCCCTTAAAAATCCTCCACCTACTCATTTCTTCCTCCCCCTTACCTCCTGGCAACCACTGATCTTTTTACTTTCTCAATAGATTTTTTCCAGAATGTCATATAGTTGGGACTGTACAATATGTAGCTTTTCAGATTGGCCTCTTTCACTTAGTAATATGTCCATAAATGTCCTCCATGTCTTCATGGCTTGATAGTTCATTTCTATTTAGCACTGAATAATATTGCATTGTCTGGATGTACCACATTTTATTTATCCACTGACCTAGTGAAGGACACCTCGGTTGCCTCCAAGTTTTGGCTGTTATGAATAAAGCCGGTATAAACATTCATGTGCAGGTTTTTGTGTGGACCTAAGTTTTTAACTCATTTGGGTAAATACCAAGGAAGATGATATAGTTTAAATATATGTCTCAGCCAAATATCATGTTGAAATATGATCCCCGATGTTGAAGGTGGGCCTAGTGGGAGGTGTTTGGGTCATGGGGTGGATCCCTCATTGGTGCTGTCCTCCTGATAGTGAGTGAGTTCTTGCATGATCTTGTAATTTAAAAGTGTGTGGCACCTCCCCCTCCCTTGCTCCTGCTCTGCCCATGTGATGTGCCTGCTTCCGCTTCACTTTTCTTAATAAGTAAAAGCTCGCTGTAGGCCTTCACAGAAGCTGAGCACGTGTCAGGGCCATGCTTGTACATCCTGCAGAACTGTGAGCCAATTAAACCGCTTTTCTCTATAAATTACCAGTTTCAGGTATTTCCTTATGGCAATGCAAGAATTACTTAATACAAAGGAGTTGCTGACTTTCTGTTATTAGCCTTATTTCCCTCATAGTTAAAGAGTTAAAGAAGAAAATAATTCATGCTTACCATCTCTAATGTTTTGTGATTTTATAAAAACATTCATATGCCTCCTATTTGAACTTCATTGTAGATTGAGAAGCATACAACATGGAGAAATTAAGGCTCAGAGAGTGAAGTAAAGAACTCAGAGTCACAGAGCTAGGATGAAGCAGAGACGCAACTCAAATTCAGTTCTAAACGCACCAAAAACCATTTCGTCAGAGCTGCTTCATAGTAATAGAGGTCGCAGAAGGAAAAAAAGCAATATAGTCTGGTTCTCCTCCTGCAGAAACTCAAAGGGAAGAAGTTAGATTTCAGCTTGATATCAGGAAATTGCATATGAGGAGGTTGGAAAGGTCTTTGAAAGTCACTCATTTAAAATTTTTTAAAAATTTATGTATGCTGAACACCTGCTCGGAGATTATGTGTCAGGCACTGCCACAGAGTTGTGAATTCAGAGATTAATTAGAGTCAGAATTCAAGAACTTCATATTGGAGTGCAGTGGAGTCCTTACTTGAAAGCCCTTTAGTATAAAAAGGGTTTGTGTATAATATGTATTTATTCATATGCATGGAATATTGTATTATATATTGTGTTCACTATCAAACAATAAAAACTATCAAGTTTAGAAAGATGAGACAGGCAATAAATATACATGAAGGTTCTAGTATTTTCTTCTTGCTCTCTGATGTCTTATGGAGACATGTACCACTGTGGAGCCCACTGATCTAGAAATTAAGAAGACACAGAAGTCAGCACAGGACACAGTATGGGAAGAGAGAGGGTGGCCCCCTGAGGATGGGAGGGGTCAAGGGAATGGCTTAGCAGAGACTTCAAGAAGAGATGATCCCCACACTGAAGAATAGCAAGACTCTCATCTATGTTCCAGGGTCAGAAAGGTAGCATGGCATAGTGGAAAGAGTTGAGAAGCAGAGGATAAGAGTCAGCTCTCCAGTTTGGGGGCCCTGTGGCCCTGCCCAAGTCACTGTCCTTTCTTTCTTTTCTTTCTTTTCTTTCCCTCCCTCCCTCCCTGC
>NW_016805181.1:824680-885158 GCF_001698545.2 Rhinopithecus bieti | reverse complement strand
CCTTCCTTCCTTCCTTCCCTCCCTCCCTCCCTCCCTCCTTTCTTTCTTTTTTTCTTTCTTTCTCTCTCTTTTTGAGATGGAGTCTCGCTCTGTTGCCCAGCCTGGAGTGCAGTGGCTGGATCTCAGCTCACTGCAAGCTCCGCCTCCCGGCCTCACGCCATTCTCCTGCCTCAGCCTCCAGAGTAGCTGGGACTACAGGTGCCCGCCACCTCGCCTGGCTAGTTTTTTGTATTTTTTAGTAGAGATGGGGTTTCACCGTGTTAGCCAGGATGGTCTCGATCTCCTGACCTTGTGATCCACCCATCTCGGCCTCCCAAAGTGCTGGGATTACAGGCTTGAGCCACTGCACCCCACCGTCACTGTCCTTTCTAAAGCTCATATTCTCCAGTGTTCATTGGAGGTAATAAGACCTGCCTCCAAGAGTTGTTGCAAAAATGAGACAGGCTTGGCCAAAGTGCCCCATTGACTGTGTAGGGCTCTGCAGGGCTGTCTTCTTATTTTCAGATGTTTGGTACCTGCCCCTTGGTACCTGGGTACCTGCCATCTGTACCATATGCTGTGTAGAGGGTAAATGTTCATTGACAATGGTGAATACTCTAGAGAAAAATATTAATAATAAAAAAGCAAGGTTTGACCCAAATGTCCATGAATCAACAAAATATGAATGAATAATAAGCAAAATGAGATATCCTTACAATGGAATATTATCCAGCCATAAAATGAATGAAGTATGATACATAGTTCAACATGGATAAACCCTGAAGACATTATGCTATGTGTAAGAAGCCAGCCACAAAAGGCCACATCTTCTATAATTGAATTCATAGGAAGTGTCCAGAATAGGCAAATCTGTACTGACAAAGACCGCTAGGTGGTTGGCAGGGGTTGAAGGGTGACTGTTAATGGGTAGAGGGTTTCCTTTTGGGATGATGGAAATGATCTGAAACCAGATGGTAGTGAGGGCTGCACAACATGAATGTATAAAATGCTGCTAATGGCAAATTTTACGTTACGTGTATTTTACCACACAAATAACAAGCAATGTCTGAGCACTTACTGTATGAGGTGCTGTGAGGACACGGCTTGCCTTCACTCCTAGGAAATGTGTGGTCTCGATGCGTGAAGCAATACAGGCTGAAAGTAACTGCATTCAAAGAGCTGCTGAGATGAGAGGAGAATTCATGAGAGCTCAAAGGAGGCAGAGGTCAGTTTCGCTGGTGAAATGTACCCAGACAGCTGTCCAGGAACTGAGCCAGGCTCTGAGAATGTCCAGGTGGTTAAAAAGAGTTTGGGCAGGAAAGGCATTTTAGAAAAGGAAGGGCTTGAATTGGACCCCGAAAGAAGGGAGGGATTTGAACGGGCACAGAGTGGGTCAAACTGTGTGCATGCAGGCACGGGAGCCCCATATCTGGCTGAGGGGAGAGGATATGAAATGCCTGGCCTGTAGCTTTGGGACAGGGCAGGGATGCTGGCAGATAAGGAAGGCAGGGGGATCGAGGAGAAGACTCTGATGCCTCCATTCTTTCCGGTGACTGCCCTGAGCCCCCATTCTCGACTGTAGCCCAGCCTGAATAGTAAAAGGAGGAGCACAGTGAGCCTTGGAATTTGTTCCCAAAGAATTTCCTCTGAGCTACTTCAGCTGCCAGCTCGGAGAGAGAAGCTTGGTGGTTGAGTGATCAATAAACCGAACAAGGCCATGTGCAACAGGGGAGTTTAAAGGAGGTAATTAAACAAACTTCTCATGCAAGCACCCTTACGGGGATTAATTGAGATTTAAATAATTAAGCCTCGCTGGGTAGGCTAGAGGAGAAATACAAATGAAGAAGAGTGTTGCTGATGGCACTGAGGCCTGACCTGTGGCAGCCTGAGAGCTGCTGCGCAGGCACCTGCTGGGAAGGGAGGCAGAGGAGGCAGGGCCCGCCCATGAGCGCTCAGGGCCCGCCCAGCCCCCTGCTCAAACCAGCGGCTCCTGTGTCCAGGGAACCTTGGCAGCACACATTTCCTGGGCCCGTTTCCTCTGTCTCCACAGTCACTTTTGAATCTGTCCTCCTGACTCCAAAGGCCACGCCCTGGTGCGCGACTTCGTCGTCTTTCTGTGGGATTCCTGTGACTGTCTCCCGGCCAGTTACCCACTTTACTCCCTCAGGCTTGCAAGATTTTAACTTCCTGGAACACAGCCCCAGTTGCCCCATCAAGTTTTGCCTCAGTCTGGCCTTCACAGTCCTCTCCAATGTGTCCCCAGTGACTTTTCCAACTTTATTTCCCATTCGCCCTAGGCCTTTTGCTCCTGTACAAGTGAGCTCCCTGATCCAGCATTTCCCCTGCAGCCTCCTGCCTCCCTGCTATTGCACACCCTGGATAATATTCCCCTTTCCATAAGGCACACCCTGATCTCCCCTGACTAGACATGATTGTGGCCTACTTTGTAGGATATTCGTTTATGTGTGTGTCTTGTCTCTTCTCAGATTTCCAGTTGCTTTGGCGAGATTGTACCTGCTTCACACCCTGAACTGTGAATGTCTTGTGATGGCTGTTTAAGAAAGAGGCCCGATCCCTTAGCCTAAACCCTGGAGAACAAATGTGCTTTGGAATTTAGAATTTGCCAGATCTTGGAAAGGTATTATGATGCATCTGTTCCATATCATGTAACAGCCCCAGTAGGTCTGGGGTAGTCCCCCACTGTCAATCACATTAATAATTCTGCTGCAAAAGTAAGGATATTCGCATTAAAAGGGATAATTAAAGGCAGTACTTAGTTCAGGCCAGGTTTTGACCAAATAAGTTGAGAAAAACTCAATTTGTTGTGCTTTTTTTAATTTTGAAATTGAGGATAAGGGATTGTGGACCTGTGTTCCCTTAGGAATTCCCCTGGGTTTCCTCCAGGGATGCTGCTGGAGAGAACAAAGAGCTTGTTTATACACTTTCCCTGCAGACTGCAGAGTACTTCAAACTTAGCTTACATCAAATAGATCTAACTATAAGTAGAGAGAGTTTAGCTGAATGACGAATTGGAATTGTAATGGTGTATATAACATCTTAGTGACCCCAAGAATCCCTCATAGAGTCACCCTACATTGCTCATGTGCCCATCGAGGGTGGGGTCAGGGGCTCAGGTGCACAGGGCAGTGCTGCAGCTCTAGCATGTGATTTGAACCCAGTCTTGGGGGCCACATCTTCAAGCTATTTAGGCCATTCCCCTTCAACACCACATTTATGATCAGCTTTGTCTGATAATACAGCCATTATACTTTAAAGAGCAAGCAGTCTGGAAAGGTTAGATAAAAGGGTAGGCGTGAGTGATGAAAAGAAAAAATACAAGTCCCTGGGTGAGACAGTAGAGCTGTCGGTTTAGGTCTTAAAAGAAGAACAGCCTTAATATCGAGGAATCCTAACTGGGCCCAGGTAACCTAGATACCACCTCTCGATGAAAATATAGATCTGTTTCCTTGCCAGGCCTCAGTAGCTTTCAAATCACAGCTTCTTGGATTTATTGCAGGTCATTAACTGCTGTGCTGCGACACGGGGAAGAAGGGAGAAGATTAAAGTAACAGCCAAGGCTGTTGAGAAAGAATCTGGCTGGTCTTTGTTGCTTGGAGTATGCTGTTAAATCATTATCACCTGTTAATTCTTGGTGTAACTTTGGGGTGGAAAATTATTATACAGATGGAAAAGATTTTTCAATTAAACCTAAGTCAGTGAGATTTTAAGCACCTAAGAGTTTGAGATGTGCTTCCTAGGGAGATTAGAACTTGGGTGAGCAAGGCCCTGAGGCAGGACCTGCTACGTAATTTGCAGTCCAGTGCAAAATGAAAACGACGGGCCCCTCTTTCAAAAATTAGTTCAGTTTCAAGATGGTGAAATTGCAGAATATTAAACCAAGTGCAGGATCCTCAGCATGGGACCCTCTGTGACTTCCTGGGCCACATAGCTGTGAGGCTGGCCTGAGGCTTTAGAGGGACCAAGGTGTAGTGGGAAAATCAAGGAGCTGTCTGCTGAGCTAGACAAACCTCAGTCAATTCTCAGTTTTGCGTGTTACTGGTTGTTTGACCTTGGGCAGGTGAGGAAGGTACCTCTATTTCCGCCTTTGTGAAATGGAGCTAAAAATACCAGTCCTATGGTGGTATTGTAAAGATGAAATGAAATCAAGTTTGTAGCATGCTTAGCAGAGTATATGATATCTAGTAAAAGCCCAATAAGTCTTAGTGTTTCATAGCAGTGTTGCTGGTGCCCTGCCATGGCCACCTGTCCCTCCTTAGTACCTACCAGCTGACTTCCAAATGTTGGCACCTGCATTGCTAGGCTGATGGCTTTTATCTTGCTACTGACAGAGAAATAATCACCACCACTCTCCTTTGTCATCCCTCAACCACTGGCTGAGAGAGTGTGGAGTGTCAGTACCCCAGCTCCCTTGCCCCTTGGGTGAGGTACCTCTGATCTGTGTGTCTTACCAGGGATCTCAGAGTTTTCCCAGTGGTACTAAGCCTCATATCCCCCTGAGAGGTAACTGGCATGACAACACATTCCTTAATGGCCACTTTCCCTTCCCCGTGTCTTTCGCATTCCTCTACCAGGGCTCCTGTATCAGTGTGTTTTCATACTGCTATAAAGGAATACCCGAGGTTGGGTAATTTCTAAAGAAAAGAACTTTCATTGGCTCACGTTCTGCAAGCTGTACAACAAGCATGGCACTGGCAACTGCTTTGAGTGAGGGCCTCAGGAAGCTTACAATCATGGAGGAAGGCCACAGGGAGCCAGCATGTCACATGGAGAGAGCAGGAGCGAGAAACAGAAAGGGGAGGTGCCATGCTCTTTTATACAAGATCTCACATGAACTTAGAGTGAGAACTCACTCATCACCAAGAGGATGGTGCTAAGTCATTCATGAGCAATCTGCCTTGAGAATCCAAAACACCTCCCACCAGGCTCCACCTCCAACACTGGAAATTACGTTTCAACATGAGATTTGAAGAAGACAAATATCGAAACCGTATTATTCTGCCCCAGTCCCCAAAATCTTATGTCCTTCTCACATGGCAAAATATGATCATCCCTTCTCAATAGTCTCCCAAAATCTTATCTTGTTCCAGCATCAACTCGATCAAGAGCTCCAAGTTCCAAGTCCAAAGATCAAAGTCTCATCTGGAGATAAGTTCTTTCCACCTATGAGCCTGTGAAATCAAAACCAAATTACTTACTTCCAAGATACAATGGTGGTACAGGCATTGGGTAAACATTCCCATTCCAAAAGGGAGAAATTGGCCCAAAGAAAAAGGTAACAGGCCCAACGCAAGTCTGAAATGTATCAGGGCAGTCATTAAATCTTAAAGCTCCAAAATAATCTCCTTTGACTCCATGTCTCACATCCAGGGCACACCAGAGCAAGGGTTAGTGATATGGTTTGGTTCTCTATCCCTGGTCAAATCTCATGTTCAGTTGTAATCCCTAGTCTTAGATGAGGCCTGGTGGAAGATGACTAGATCATGGGAGTGGATCCCTCATGAATGCTTTAGTACCATCCTCTTGGTACTGTTCTCGTGATAATGAGTGAGTTCTTGTGAGATCTAGTCATTTAAAATTGTATGACACCTCTCCCCTCTCTTCCTTGCTCTTGCTTTTGCCATGTGATGTGCTTGCTTCTGCTTCACCTTCTGCCATGATTGTAAGCTTCTTGAGGCCTCCCTAGAAGCTGATACCAGAACTGTGCTTCTGGTATAGCCTGCAGAACTGTAAGCCAATTAAACTTCTTTTCTTTATAAATTACCCAGTATTAGGTATTTCTTTATAGCAGTGTGAGAACAGACTAATACAGGTGGGCTCCCAAGGCCTTGGGCAGCTCCACCCTGTGGCTTTGCAGCATATAGCCCATGTAGCTGCTCTAACAGGTTGGAGTTCAGTGCCTGCAGCTTTTCGAGCTGAGGTTGAAAGCTGCTGGGAGATCTACCATTCTTGGGTCTGGGAGGTGGCAGCCCCCTTCCCATAGCTCCACTAGGCAGTGCTCCAGTGGGAACTCTGTGTGTGGGCTGCAACCCCACATTTCCCCTCAGCACTGCCATAGTAGAGTATCCCTGTGGGAGCTCAACCCTTGCATCAGGCTTGGCCCTAAGGCTTTCTGATACATCCTCTGAAGTCTAGGTGGAAGCTGCCAAGTGTCCTTTGTGCTTTGCGTTCTATGCACCCGTAAGCTTAACCACTACATGGAAGATGCTAAGACTTATGACTGGCACCCTCTAGAGTGGCATCCCAAGCTGTACCTGGGGCCCTTTGAGCTGCAGCTGGAGCTGGAGTAGCCAGGATGCAGCAAGTGTCCTGAGATTGAGGAGGAGAACAGGCCCTGGGCCTGTCCCCAGAAACCATTCTTTCCTCCTAAGCCTCTGGGCCTGTGATGGGAGGAGCTGTGTCAAAAATCTCTGAAATATCTTTGAGATCTTTCTTCCCATTGTCTTGAATATGAGGAGTTGACTCCCTTTGAGTCATGCTAATCTCTCTAGCAAGTGATCAAGTGATCGCTCTACAGCCTGCTTGGATTCTTTCTCTACCATAGGGCCAGGCTGCAAATTTTCCAAACTTGTATGCTCTCTTTCCCTTTTAAACATAAGTTTCAACTCTAAGTTATTCTTTTGCTCCCTCCTCTGACTGTAGGCTGTTAGAAACCATTCCACTTATTGAATACTTAGGACACAAGCCGTAAGCCTTGCCAGCTTCTATGTGGTGGTAAACCTGTGGGTGCACAGATTGCTGTCTAGAACTTTCTTCCACTGGATACACTAAGTCATCACTCTCAAGTTCATACTTCCACAAAGCTGTAGGATGTGGAGACAATGCAGCCAAGCTCTTTGCTAGGGCATAACTAGGGTGAGCTTCCCTCCAGTTCCCAATAACTTCCACATTTCTATCTGAGACCTTGTCAGCCTGGAATTCACTGAATTCACCAGAATTTTGGTCACAATCATTTAACTGATCTTGAAGAAGTTCCAGGCTTTCTCTTGTCTTTCTGTCTTCTCTAAGCCTTCTAAACTCTTCCAGCCTCTGCCCATTACCCAGTTCCAAAGCTGCTTCCACATTTTCAGGTGTCTTTACAGCAATGCCCTACCCTGCAATATTAATGTCCTGCATCAGTCTGTTTTTGTGTTGCTATACATAAATACTTGAGGCTAGATAATTTATAAATAAAAGAGGTTAAATTGGCTCACAGTTCTTCAGGTGTACAGGAAACAGGGTGCTGAGATCTGCTTCTGGTGAGGGCCTCAGGAAGCTTGCAATTAAAGTAGAAGGCAACAGGGAGCCAGCATGTCACAGGGTGAGAGTGGGAGCAAGACAGAGAGGAGGGAGGTGCTATACTCTTTTAAAACCGTCACATCTCCTGTGAACTAACTGAGAACTCACTCATCACCAAGGCGATGGTGCCAAACCATTCATGAGGGATCTGCCCCCATGATCCAAACACCTCCCAGTAGGCCCCACCTCCAACACTGAGAACCACACATGTTCCTTTGGTAACATTTTCCATTCTCATACTCTTGTTGGGGTTACTCCACATGAGATTTGGAGTGAACAAACATCCAAACTATATCAGCTCCCTTGACCTGGTCTCAGGGTCTGCTTCTAGGAGAACCCAACCTATGACAAGGTCCAATCCCTTCTCCTTTCCTTAGTGAAAGGGATGGACAAGATGCTAGAAAGCAGAAAATGGGGTATTGGTCTCACTAGCGACCTCAGAAAATCAGAGTTGGAAGGGGCATGAGAAAGTTATGCGGAGTGCAGGTGGCTCAAGCCTGTAATCCCAGCACTTGGGAGCGCCGGAGGTGGGCGGATCACGGATGGTCAGGAGATCGAGACCATCCTGCTAACATGGTGGAAACCCGCGTCTCTACTAAAAAATACAAATAAATAGCCGGGGCGATAGGCGAGGGCGGGCGCCTGTAGTCCCAGCTATCGGGAGACTGAGGCAGGAGAATGGCGTGAACCCGGGAGGCAGAGCTGCAGTAGCTGAGGATCCGGCCACTGCCCTCCCACCCGGCCACAGAGCAAGACTCCGTCTCAAAAAAAAAAAAAAAAAAAAAAAAAAAAGAGAAAGTTCCGATTGGATCTAGTCTGACATAAGAAGCCAAAGGAGGAACTGAGAGTGCATGGATTGTTTCAACAGCCATGATTACTCAGTGTCCTGGCAACCAGGATAAAAGCCTGCTGCTCCCAGGCTGCCTCAGAGCGGGCACCAGCTCTGAGCTGTTCCTGGGGGGAGTCACTGGTGGTCATCAGTTCTGCCATGTTCTGAGCTGGAGTGCCATGTCAAGGATCTAACCATTCAAAATACATCCTCTGCTGTATTCGCCCAGCAAGAGGGCATTTGGATCCTACCACTCCACATTAGGATGTAGTGCAAACCCCACAATAGTCCTCCTTCAGCCTCAGCTTCAGCAGGCTCAGGCAGAAGCTTTTCTAATCAGCCTCTGGGTCAGAAGCAGGGCTACTCTGGTGGGAGGCTGTTCTTTAGGCATGTCAGGGTTTACCTTGCAATAGATATTTGAGTGTAGAGAGTTTCAAGATTTGTTTTCAGAGTCCTTATTTTAAACTTCTGCTTCACTTCCCCAGTATTACTGGATGTGTTCTTGGGTTGAGTTTGGAAAACTCTGCTTTTTCTGTCTTTCTTTCTTTCTTTCTTTGTCCTCTGGGTTCCTTTGGTAACATTTCTAGTCCTCATATTCCTCCTCCTTGATAAGGTTTGGATGTCTGTCCTCTCTAAATCTCATGTTGAAATATGACCGCCAATGTTGGAGATGGGGCCTGGTGGGAGGTGACTGGATCATGGGGATGAATCCCTCATGAATGAAGCACCATCCCCTTGCTGATGAGTGATTTTTTGCTCAATTAGTTCACATGCGATGCATGGGCTCCCCGTTCTACCATGAGTGGAAGTTTCCTGAGGCCTCACTAGGAGCAGATGCTCACACTATGCTATCTGTAAAGCCTGTAGAATCATGAGCCAATCCATAAAGCCTGCACCTTTCTGTGAAGCCTGAAGAATCATGAGCCAATTAAACCTCTTTTCTTTAGAAATTATCCAGCCTCAGGTTATTTCTTTAAAACAAAACAAAACAGGCCAATGTACTCCTCCATCCATCATACCCCATCCTCTTCCACCTCCTCTTTCCTCCTTTTCTTTCTTCATCTCCTATATGCAGGGGGTTTTAGGAGCCTCAGCCTTCCCTTAGAGCAAAAGATCTTAACCACTGTAATGCCATGGACCCCACTGGTGGTCTGATGAAGCCTATGGACCTGTGAGAGTTTCCTTTCTCAGGGTAATGTTTCTTAATGCAGAAAATAAAATACATGGGATTACAGAAGTAAAACATAATTCAGTAATGTTTTATTATACTGATATATGAAAAACTTCAAAACCCCAATTTGTGAATTAGTACTGCATGTACTTCCTATTAATGAATTTAATAACAACATTTAGTGTGGGTAGGGTTACTCCCATAAAGTTTGAAGTAGTAATGGGAAAAAAAAATTTGTTTATCCGCAACAACTATAACGTGATATAAAAATATCCACATGTCTATGGTGACAAAGACCCAGTACTATGAATACTACTCTGGTTTTTTGCTTCCTTTTATCATTGAAGGAAAAGTTAAATTTCAGTTAGTGATGAGTGAAAATAAAGTTGTAAATTTTTTCCCATTCATGTTCTTGGAAGGCCTGAATTCTATCCTTGGGCCCTTGGTAAAAATGTCTGCCCTAGTGTTTGACAGTACCTCGAACATTCCTCTGCTTTTTCCGTCTTTGCTACCCATCATGAGAGCCATCATCAGTCTGCCTTTGGGCTGCACCACAGAACCATGGCTTGTCTGAGCAGGTTGCAGGGTTGTTCCCTGAGGTCTCACCAGTAGTGTTCTTGGTCCTGGCAACAGTGCCTGGCCTCAGCCTGTAGCTACAAAAGTGAGTTAAGCATTTGACTACAATGTACTGAGAGAGAAAAGATGTAGTATGCTTGTTCTTTAGGATGTCAAAGCAGGCCACCGTCTTAGAATGTAATTCTACTAAAAACGAAGATTGCCCATGAGGAAAACTCAACTCTCATACTGGTAGACATATGGGCTGACTTGAAATCGACAAATAATTGTATCCCATCCCCATTTGGCTTTATTTCAGGACAGGAGATGAATTTGATATTGAGCGAAACTATTGGCTGAGTGAAAAATAGATGTTCTTGAAGCCAAAAAAGAATATAAAAGGTGGACAAAAGCTGTGAATAGGTCATCAGAGAGTGACAAAAGCATTTTATTAGGGGAAAAGGTCATGTGCAGAAAGAAACCCCTGCAGTCCCGGAGATACCATTTATGGAAACATAATAAATCTCCAAGGATGCCTATAGCAACCCCATGTGTGTGGTAAAGAGAAATGAAGCAGTTGGTCTGGCTGTGTTCTCGCCCACACATCTTTTCATTTTTTATGTATATTCCTGCCCAATTCTCCTTTCTCCCCTTCCTGGGGCTTAGAGCTTCCTGGGGCTTATACACTCCATCCTTTTTCACTTATGGCACATTGATGGGCAGAATGCCAAAAGAGAATAAGCTGGGACCTTGCCCTTGAAGAGGGTAATGGAAAGGAAACAATCGGGGTTCAAATCCTAAATCCTTCACTTCTTATCTGGGGACTTTAAATGAGCCATAAACCCTGCTGAATCTCACTTTTTTTTTTTACCTGTAAAGATGAGAATAAAGCAACCATTTACTTCAGAGTGTCATATGAGGATTAACCTTTCCATTCTTATCCCTCTGACATACCTGAAGTGGAAAGGACGCAAGTTTTGAAGTGTGGCAGGTGTGGGCTTGTCACCTAATCTCTCTGAACATCAGTTTCTTTGGCTGCAGAATGGGGATAATGATATCCATCTTGCAGATTTGTTGTGGGGTTTAAATTCAATAAAGAATTTACCAACAAACACCCTAACGTGGAACAGGCACTCAGGAATTAAAATGAAAGAATAAATGTGTTTATTGTTTAGGCACCTGCTAAGCTACTGTGCTTTGCTATAACTAGGTCCAGACAGGTTTTAAGAGGTACGGATTGGAGATCCACCTGCTGACAGCCCACCATCCCACACTTCCTATTTTAAGGCTCAGCTTGTGCTGCCAGGTGCCTCACATTTGGTTTGGAACATTTTGGGCCATCAGAACTAGAAACAGGTGTGCCCATCCACCTGCCGGGCTCACTGGTAGAAGCAGAGACTGCAGTGGGCTTGGGGGACACGGACTCCCTTCATTCCTGTCGCAGCTGGGCCACTTCCTGCTGGTGACCTTGTGAGAGTTTCCTCATCTGTAAAAGGGGCAGCAATTCCTACTTTGCAGAGGTGTGGCATAGGTGATGAACTTTGCAGATGAATAGCATAAGGTGGTGAAGCAGCAGGGACCCAGCAGGCACTCAATCCTGCAGCTGTCAGTAATTCTCAGAGGGTCTCTGTAGGACCCTGTGTACATGGGACCAAGCTCTCCTTCCATCCTGCCTTTCCCACAGCCCACCGCACTTACATTCAGAGAGACCCACAGCTCTGCCCAACCATTAGAAATGGATTCCTGGCTGGGTGTGGTGGTTCACACCTGTAATCCCAGCACTTTGGGAGGCTGGGGCGGGTGGATCACTTGAGGTCAGGAGATCGAGACCATCCTGGCAAACATGGTGAAACCCCATCTCTACTACAAATACAAAAGTTAGCCGGGCATGGTGGCAGGTGCCTGTAGTCCCAGCTACTCAGGAGGCTGAGGCAGGAGAATCTCTGGGACTCAGGAGGTGGAGGTTGCAGTGAGCTGAGATGTTGCCACTGCACTCCAGCCTGGGCGACAGAGCAAGACTCTGTCTCAGAAAATAAAATAAAACGATTTCTAAAATTGTTAGTTTTATTTATTTTTAAGCTACCAGGTCTCACTCTCAGCCAAACCGTGGCCACACTCTGGCATACAGCAGATCCCAAACAAATATGAGACCCTTCCCTTCCCTCTCTCCCTGTTCAGTGCCGTGGGCTTGGCCACAGACACAGAGGAATTCTCCTTGCTGAAACCGAACACCCCCATGAGGAGATCTACTTTCTGGGATGGTTCTCACCCTTCCTCCCCTTGTCGGTCCAACACCGATCCCTGGGGCCAGCACACCTCATCCCTTGTCTCTTTGTTTTTCTGGACCCCTGACTCCAAACCGTGGGTACCCCACTACCTCTCTGTTTTTGTTGTTTAACTCACATTGTGTTATGTTTAGTTATTTAGTTGTTTATCGCTGCTTAACAAACCACCCCAGAACACAGTGACTGAAGACAACTGTGTTTATTATTTCTCAAGGTTCTGTGGGTCAGGAATCAGGGCAGAGTGGATGGAGCTGGCTCATCTCTGTCCCATGTGACATCTCCTGGGACTGGGACAAGTCAGACAGCTTCTTCACTTTTCTGCACCTTGGCTGAGAGGGTTGGCAGGCTGAGCTTAGCCAGGACACGGTGTCTCTTTGTGTAATCTCCTGTGGCCACTCCACATGGGCTCTTCTTATAGCCTCTCTAGCAAGGTGGCCAGACTTCATGCATAGAGGCTCATGACTCCCAAATCACAGGAGCAGAAGCTCTTAGGTCCCCTTGAGACTGAGGCCTGGAACTGGTGGAGCATCTGTTCAGTTGCATTCTATTGGTGAGGTCAAGTCACAGGGCAGCTCAGACACAAGGTAGAAGGGGAAAGGTCTAAACAAGGGCATGAATATGGGCGTGGTGGCTCATAGAGGCCACTTTTGGATACCAGCCACCACCTTCCTGTGTTCTTCAGTGATGACAATAGCTGAGAACAAAGCTGCTGTGCCTATGGCTAATCTACACAAAAACTTTCTCAAGAGTTTCCTCATTGAACTTCATTGATAAACTTGTGCTAGCCCCAGCTGCCCCTGAAACCCCTGATTAATGACTGTCACAGGCTGAGAGCCAGCAGCAGTGGAAGACATGATGATCAATAGTCTCTGATTCCATTCAAGCCCTGTTAGAGCCTCCCCTGTCTGCCTGACAGAGTCGAGATAGGCCTTCCGGATAGCTGGAGAGCAGGAGGGCAGTGAATTACCAGGACAAGTCAATAACACATCGTTTCTTTTTTCCTGTTAATAAAGCCCGTTCCTGATAAACACAGGGGATGCTCTGATAACAGAACTCTGCTGTCCTGCTTTTCCTCATTGCGGCCCAAGTCCAGCTGCTTAGGATTTCTGCATGCATGGCAGAATGTTGAGATTCAGCAAATGAAAGGCCTGTGTCACCTGTGTAATCTATCTTTTTGAGAGGAGTGGCAGGAGGAGGGGCCTTGGGAAAATGTGGGACAGGCTGAGGGTGTGATCTGTAAGCAGGACTGGGAGGAGATTGGGCATAGCCTGTGTCCTCAGTGCAGCGTTCCCAGACTGTGTTCCTGGAATCACCAACTCCAAAGGATGGGAAGATGTGCCCCTCCAGAGAAAGGAGTCCATGAACAATAAACTTAGGAAAAGCACATTTCCTCAGGCTTTTCTTAGAGTGTATCAGCTCATCTGCATGCCACCAAAGGCTCTGAGAAGGCCTGCAGCTAAGGAACATGTCTAACTGTTCAAGCAAGTATTTCTAAACTTAAGGATAGGCCCTACTTTTTTTCTCTAGGACAAGATTAAAGACAAGCATTCTGAGGAGCACACTTTGCAAGGGCTCCCTTAGGAAAAGCCAGGGACACCAAGTGTGGTCATCTGACCCAGAAGCGAAGAGCAGGGCTCTGAACAGGACCTGAACAGGAGCTAAGCCATGGGTGAGCAGCAAGGCCTGAATGGATAGGTGGTGAAAGTGGGAGACAAGAACCAGGATATATTACAAAAACTGACCAGGAACTCCTATGGCTTACCTTCCTATCTGCCAGGGTGTTCAGCCTGGCTTTGAGTGCAGAGGTATTTTGAGCAGGCTATGTTGCCCCCACTGTGTAAGGGCTGGGGATGGCGGGTTTATTTACCCTGACTTCCAATCTTCAAGTGGCCGTGCATAACCCCCTTCTTTCCTCTGCCAGGTATGTCAGACAGACCCACAGTTTGCCAGGTAAGATCTGATACATATTGCAAACGGCACAACTGCCTATACTGTGTCAAATTTATGAAGCATTGCATTGAAAATTGGGTATTGTTAGCATCAGATAGGGAAGAGAAAAAAGGAAGTAGGAGAGGATTAATGAGAGAGAGAAAGAGAAAATGATTACTCCACTTTTCCAAATCTCTTGCTAGAATGAATTTAGCATATATATTTAATGCGATTTTTTCTTTTCTTATTAAAAAAATCTAACCATATATGTATTAAATTAAGAGGTTCCTGAAATGAAGAAGAAAACTCACTGTTTTAATTGCATCTTTTAAAAGATTCTGAGACGTTTCCATCTGCAAATGTGATGTAATAATGCTTTTACTGCTTACCTTTTGCTGACACGTTCAAATAAAAATTTGAGTGTGAAAGTGCTTTGAAAACTGCACAGTGCTGCACACATGTAGGATATCATTATCCTATGTTTGCTACTAATGCCCTTGTTATGGATTGAATATTTGTATCCCTACCTCTCCACCACTTCACATGTTGAGGCCCTGCCTCCCAGTGTGACTATATTTGGAGATAGTACCTTCAAAAAGGTAATTAAGGTCAAATAAGGTCATAAGGTGGGTCCCTAATCCAATAGGGTTGATGTCCTTATAAGAAGAGGAAGATACACCAGAGCTCTGTTACTCTCTCTCTCTCCGCCATGTGGGGATACAGTGAGAAGGTGGCTGTCTGCAAGCCAGGAAGAGAGCCCTCACTAGGAACTGAATCAGCTGCCACCTTGATCTTGGACTTCCCAGCCTTGGGAACTGTTGGAAATAAATTTCTGTGGTTTTTAAACTGCCCAGTCTTTTGTATTTTTTATGGTAGTCTAAGCTAAGATACCTTTTCAAGATAAAATTTCCTTTTGAATCCTTGCTGGGGTCAATATCCACATCAACGAAGAGCAAACCTTCATTCCAGCAGACTCTGAAAAACCCAGAGGAAGCTGATTGCTGTTTTAAATACCAAGGAGAATTGAGTTGCTTACACACCAGCCCCTTCTTTCAACTGTCTTGTGGCTATTATCCTCCTAGCCTCTGGTTGCAGGCACTTGACTTGTTTTCCACAGATACGTGATGTTGCATGAGAACTAAGGCATTATGTAACCTGCTTTTCATCCCCACAAATGAGGAAGGGGTAGATGTAAGGCCCAAGGTAGCTTCATGTGAATAGTGACTCAGCTAAAGAACAGTTTTTACCAAGGTCCTCTCAATGGCTATTGTTAAGGTCATCTGCTGAGGCCCTAGGATGATAGGTCTATTAACAATTACTATGATTGGACCTGGTTGCTCACACCTGTAATCCTAGCACTTTGGGAGGCTGAAGCAGAAGGATCATGTGATTCCAGGAGTTCAAGAACAGGCTGGGCAATGTAACAAAACTTCATCTATATAAAGAAGTTAAAAAAAAAAAAAATTAGCCGAGCATGGTGGAGAGCTGTAGGACCTGTAGTCCTAGCTACTTAAGAGGCTGAAGTGGGAAGATTGCCTGAGCCTGGGAGTTTGTGGTTATAATGAGCTATGATTACACCACTGTGCTCAGCTGAGGCCACAGAGTGAGACTTAGTCTCCAAAAAAAAGTTACTATAGTTATTTTTTGCACATCTACTGTATGCCTGATAAAGTGCTAGACACTTTTAAATATTCTATTTCATTTAATTAAAGGTAATTAGGCCTTCTCTGGCAATACCATTTATGAAGTAGATTTACCTAAATAATCAAATCTAAGTTTTGCACTCAATAATTGTGTATGTCAGCATGACTTCCTAGTTAAATGTTCCCATGTTATAGGCACTGTTTTTCCTCAGGGATTGAAACAATTTTCTGATAGCATGCAGTGGCAAAACTGGATTTAGACACAGGGTCTCTCTGATTCTGGAGTGAATTCAAGTATTTACTCATTCATTCATCAGAAGCCATGTGCTATGTTTCTGCCACTGAGCTAGACACTGGCACTATAGAGAGTTCATGAAGACAGGCCTCAATAGGAATGTACATTTTTTAATGTAAGATTTCTCCTTGTCATAGTAGTAGACAGGATAAAGGAAAAGGGTACTGGTACTGCCATGCTTACATGACGGGCATTACAAACACATGTGAATAGTTTCAGGCTCATTCCTCCCAAAGGCAACCATTTCTAACCCCTTTAGCTCTATCTTCTGGTATTTATCATAATATGTTTATCTTCCTATTTATCATAATATGTTTATCTTCAAATTTGTTCGTATTTATGTTATTGTTAAGTATCACACAAATGCAGAAAACTACAAAAAAAAAAATGTGCAGCATAATGAACTAGAAGAGGATTGCCCTTGTACATACCTCCCTGGTCAGGAGGTAGAAGCTGAAGTCACCCCAGATGCTTTCCATATGCACCTCTCAATCACAGCCACATACTTCCCCCCAAACTATCCAGGAGCCTGTTGTGGTTCTCCCTCCTTTATTTTTCTTTAGAGTTTATCACCCAACTGTTTATTTGTGAAGGTGGTATATTTTCAAGTCTCTTATAATCCATAGGCTCCTGTTATGTGCTGAACTGTGTCGCCTTAAATTCATATGTTGAAGCCCTAACCTTGAATACCTCAGAATATGACTGCATATGAACAGGGACCTAAAAAAGTTAATTAAGTTAAAATGAGTTTATTAGAGTGGGCTAAAATCCATTATGACTGGGATCATAAGAAGAGGAGGTTAGGCCACAGACATGTACAGAAGGAAGACCACCTGAGGACACAGGGAGAGGAGGTCCATCTATGAGCCAGGGAGAGAGGACTTTGGGGAAACCAATCCTGCCAACATTTTGATCTTGAATTTTTAGCATTCACAGCTGTGAGGAAATACATTTCCATTGTTTAAGACGCCCAGCCTGTGGTACTTGGCAGCCTGAGCAAACTCGTACCACCATTTTCCATCTTTTTTATTTTATTGTAATTTATTTTAGAAGAGTCTAGGTTATTTGTCACATTCTCACAGTCTGGTTTTCACTGATTGATTCCTGTAAATTAACATTTGCATCTAGAACTTAATCATATTTAAGTAGGTTTATTTTGGGAGGGAGGAGGCAAAACTATTTCATAGATAGTGGTGTGTTCTTTCACCAAAAGGCACATAATGTTCTCTTGTCTCTCTTTTTGTCCTGTTAGCAGCCATTAATTCTCAATGCCTATTTATTAGAGATTATAAAGTGGTGATATTTTGATTTCATCTTTCTTTTATTTGTTGAAATGCTCATATATAGAGAATTTTGTCTCATATAGTTAGTTTCCTGGAGGTGCAGTTTATTTTTTAAAAAAAAGAGTGGAACAAATACTCCATTCCGTTTATTTAGTAATTTTCAAATTAAAGAGTTGGTTCTAAAGAATCCTCTAAAGATAATTTTAGGGAGATGAGGATATCAGGGTAAAGTTATGGATTTAAGAATGTTTCATTTTACCACATTTATTTTTCTTACTGATGCTCAGATTGTCCAATCTTTAGCCAGGGAGAACCTCTTCTACTTAGCTCCTGTGTCTTTGATATCACCTGGCAGAGAAAAATTCTCTCTGGTACCAAAATTTTTCAGACTCACTGTGAACATTTTCTTATGCAGATCTGGAATCATCCATTTCCCAAAGATGTCCTGGTTTGTTTTTGTTTTTAGTGAGAAACAATAGATTGGCATTGTTTCTAGGCCTTTTTACTATATAGAACTAGGACACACACACGCACACGCACACACACACACACACACACACGAGTTCATACCAATACCTCCTCCCCTAACTCAAATGTAGAACTACAGGGTGCTTATGTAACCATATTTATATTATATATGCATCTCCTTTTTTCCACACAGAAAATTCTGGTTCTCAAGGCTCCCCTACCCCACCCAGGGATGAATAGAATTGGAATATCACATCATTACTTATTTTTCTATCCTACATTCACACAAAACATTCTTAAAGTAGCAATGCCAACATCGCCAGCAACATAATTACTAAAAGCAGGGTTTTTTAAATTTCATATGCTCTTCTCATTCTCTCCTTTTTTCATTGTACTATGTCTATGTTGTCAGAGCAAACACTACATTTGCTATGTTCTCTTCTTTATTTCCTCATTTAGTCTCATTCTCCATGCAAACACATTTAATGCTCATGATGAGTCTTTATGTCAGTATCTAGCCAGTCATTTTAGTTACTCAGATCTCATTTGATTAAATTTTAAATATTTAAGGAAGAGCTCAAGAGAATGATATTCTTTTTGTTATTGTACGTGAAAGTAAGTTTGTCTTCAGTCTATATACTTGAAATTTAATTTTGCTGAATATAAAATCTTTGCTTTATATATATATATTTTTTTTTTCCCTGGAGAATTTCAAATATGTTACTCCACTTACTTTTGGAACTCAATATTTTGTCAAAATTTTGATGACAACATTATTTTCTTACCCTTATAATTAACTTGATGTGTGTTTGTTTTTCTTGGATTACCAAAGCATGCCTGGTTATGGCCATTCTGGGCTTTCTCAAGTAAATGCTGTGCTCTTTCAATGTGCAGTTTTGGGTGTGTGTATATTTAATTTCAAGCACATCTTGAATTGTAATTTTTAGTATTTGTTCTGTTTCCTCATTTATTTGAACTTTTGGTCGTTGATGTCTCCCATTATACGTATGTTGGATTTTCACTGGCTGTTTTCTAAATTTGTTTCTTTATCTATAATTCCTTTCATTAATTTTTTTCACAATCCCTTATGTTTAATCTTATTTTTCTCTCAAAGCAGTATCTGTTGTATTTATTTACTCTTATGTTGCCTCTTGCTTTGCCTTCATTTCTAAAAGCAATTTTTAAATGTCTCTTTTTTCTGAGTTCTATTTTCTCATTTCCTGTTTTTTCTAATTCTGAATTATATTCTTTCATCTCTTATATCATTTTTAACATTAGCCCATTTTGTGATAGTAAGTTATAATTTTTATCCATTTTGCAGATTTGGCTTTCTGGTGTACTTTCATTATCCTTAGGGATGCTGTGCTACTCTTTATTTTTTCAATAACTTTGCAGAGCATTTGGTCTTCATCTATTCTAATGATTATTTTTTAACGTGAAATTAGTTTTCTTAAACTATAATAATAACAATATCAAACCTATTAATATAATTATACATTATATATATATAATATAAATATATAATAATAAAGGAGGCCTGGTTTAGGGGAATTTTCTAATTTCATGGCTAGAAAGTCCCTCTTCTATTATTTTATGAGAGGTAGACTTACTACCTTTTAAGCGTTCCTTGCTCCTTCCCCAAATTTTATTGGCCTTAGTTTTTTCTTTTTCTTTATTATCCTTATTGTTTTCGATCTGGGTTCTATTCCCAGCAGTTTTTCCTTAGAGAGAGGCTTTTTCTTGAAAAGCAACTGTGGCTCATTAATTCTGAGAATTCACAGGGTGCAGACTGCTTTATATAGAGGGCACATAGAGAGCAATATGTACTCACTTGCTATTAGAGTGTTTAAACCCCTCAGTCACAACAAATTTGCAAGAAATGGGTACCCTGAACCTTTGAGTGAGTACTTGTTGATTATTTGATAGTTGTTAGATCCACCAATTGCCCACTGATTCCACCTGCTTCCTCTGCACAGTTGCTAATAGTATGCAGGTCTTGAACTGTCCCTGCTTTGTTCTCACTCACTCACAATGTAGGATTCATGGGGTATCTTGTCACCTAGTTTTGTTGTAGAAGTTTTTACATGGGTTCTAGTTTTTGCTCTCTTAGTTCTTTGTGCTTTGGGGAGATGATTTGGAGAGATTAAAAGACACACCTTTCTCACAACCATCTTCCTAAAATCTTTTTTTTTTTTGAGATGGAGTCTCACTTTGTTGCCCAGGCTGGAGTGCAGTGGCTGGATCTCAGCTCACTGCAAGCTCCGCTTCCCAGGTTTACGCCATTCTCCTGCCTCAGCCTCCCGAGTAGCTGGGACTACAGGTGCCCGCCACCTCGCCCGGCTAGTTTTTTGTATTTTTTAGTAGAGACGGGGTTTCACCGTATTAGCCAGGATGCTCTCGACCTCCTGACCTCGTGATCCGCCCGTCTCGGCCTCCCAAAGTGCTGGGATTACAGGCTTGAGCCACCACGCCCGGCCATCTTCCCAAAATCTTATACTACATTCCCTGGTTTGTCATTTTAAGACATTACCTAGCAACTTCTCTCATTATGGTAGAAAAGAATTTAGCTTTATTACAGGCTGACACCCACTCACCTGCTTTCTCTCCCTTTATTCTTCCAATTTAGTTATTTCACGAAGTCAGTATTTATTATTGTAACTATATTGGGTACCACTGAATCAAATATGTTTGCTTCTTTTCTTATAGATATATCTCCCGCAAAGTAATTCTGGCATTATTAATTGTTATTGTTTCTTATATTTTTCTCTGGCTCCAAGCATTATGTTTCTTCAGGCCCTTTATTTTAGTTCCTGTTTCTCATGGTAGAGGTTTTCACAATTTCTGTTTATCTCTGAATTTATGCTTATATTTAAGACTAGACTTAAAAGTGGAATGGGACTTTCTCTGTGTATTTGTGTTGGAGAGAGGACTTGTCAACAAGGGAATGTGTCACTGACTGTCCTTTCCTTTGGGGTACCTTGAATGTTAGTATAATTAGGTATGTTGATCACATTCCCCAGAGAAATACCCTCTAATCACCTGCATGAGAGGGATATCCTCTGACAGAGAAAGGCGCTGAGGATTCCACTATCAGGTATGCAGATCCTCACATAATGCCCCTTTTCAACCTCTCTCCATCACTCTGGCAAACAGGCTGTAACCTCTCTGGTTTAATTTCTTTAGAACTAACATGTTCTTTGTTCTTACTGTTCATCTTTGTACATTATGTATGAACACTACATATGCTACTCCCAATCAGTGTATTAAAAGTTACTAGAACAATTATAAATAGAAGTTGAAATATTTTCTTCCCATGCCCCAATAAATTAGCTTGCACATCACTTTCCTGGGATTTGTACATCTGGTCCACAGAATATATGTCTGTGAAAGGGAAGGTTACTTAGCGTAAGACAGTTGCCTGGGCATCTCACAATTACCTACTATGTAGATATTCACCTTCCTTCCTTGCCATCAGCCTTTGTCTCATACCTGTCTTCAGTGGACCTGGTGCCTGCATGTCCTGAGCTCTCAGGTGACTTCCTTTAGGTATTCATCTTTGTAGCCCTTGGAATGCAGCTTCCCTTGGCCACTCCTCCAGCTTCAGAAATTAATTGACCTCTATTATTTTCATTGGCAGCTTTTACTAGTCTCTTGTCTCCATGTATTTTAAATTATTTTACTGTCATTTTAATGACCTTTTGAGGGAGTAAAGAGATTAAAAGGCCGGTCGCGGTGGCTCAAGCCTGTAATCCCAGCACTTTGGGAGGCCAAGGCGGGCGGATCACAAGGTCAGGAGATCGAGACCATCCTGGCTAAAACAGTGAAACCCCTCTCTACTAAAAGTACAAAAAAAAAACTAGCCGGGCGAGGTGGCGGGCGCCTGTAGTCCCAGGTACTCGGGAGGCTGAGGCAGGAGAATGGTGTGAACCCGGGAGGCGGAGCTTGCAGTGAGCAGAGATCCGGCCACTGCACTCCAGCTTGGGCGACAGAGCGAGACTCCGTCTCAAAAAAAATAAATAAATAAAAAAGAGATTAATACACATGTTCCATTTTCCAGAAATATATTTTGACAATAGACAATAAACATTGAATAATTAACATTAACAGAAAAACATTGAAATTTCATTGGGACCGAATGCTTGTGCCCCCACCCACAATTCATGTGTTGAAATTCTAACCTCCAAAGTGATGGCATTCAGGACTGGAGTCTTTGAGAGATGACTAGGTCATGAGGGTGCAGCTCTCATGAATGGGATTAGTCACCTTATAAAGAGACCTCAGAGAGCTCTCTCTTGTCTTCTTTCTAGCCTGTGAGAAGACAAGGAGAATCAGCAGTCTGCAACCTGGAAGAGGGTGCTCACCACCCCCTGACTGTGCTGGCACCTGATCTGAGCCTTCCAGCCTCCAGAACTGTGAGAAATAAATTCTGTTGTTTAAACTTCCCAGTCTATGGCATTCTGTTATAGCAGTCAGAACTGACTAAGGCAACATTTAAACAATTTAAGTATTGTTTTAAATCTCATGTTCACATAGCACCCCCTAGTTCCAGAGCACTTTCGGATATAATTCTTCATTTGAGTGTCCCGTGGGGTAAGGAGCAGGGAGATTGTTATCCTCAGTTACTTGTGGTAAAGCCAAGACTGAGAGTAGTTGCGTGAGACAGCAGTGGAACTGAGTTAGAAGCAAACATTCATGACTGTGGGTTGGTGCTGCTTTAATGCAGTACACTAACCGTGGACTCAACAAATAGTTTTTACTTTTCCAAGAACTGTAATTCTGAAATTCAAACATATTATCTCTTATTGACAGGCACCAAAGACTATAATATACAGCGGGGACCCTATTTTTTATGAGTAAAGACTTTTAGTCAAATATAGAAATATAAACATGACCCTTCTAATGCATTTTTAACAACCTCTATTTGTGGACATTAGCCAAAGTTTGCATCTTTAGCAGTAACTGATTTGCCATACAGGCCAATTCCTCCCTTAGGAATTCCGCTAAAGATTTGACCTTAACCTTGACTGGTTCCTTTATTTCGTTGTTCCGGTGGATTGATTCTCTCGTATGTGATTTCTGAAGCCTGTGTGAAGTGATATTTAGCAGGTTTTAATTGATTGGATTGCCTCGGTCAGCAACTGGGTTGATCTTATCTGCTACCCTAGCACTACTTGGCTGCCTGGATGATAAGACGTAAAAACCCTTTCTCAGACATTGAGAAAAAAGACTATCTCCCTAATGCTCATTATTACTTGGTTGCCTTTTCAGACTGAGAGACTATAGACAATCAATTATGGATTTCAAAACTGTGAACTTCACACGGGCAGATATAAACTTCTCTTTTCCATAGCTTTTGTGGTAAGTAGTGATATCTTTGTCATCTGGCCTAGGTAAGCCCAGCCAGGTGCCTTGCCTCTGAAACCACCATTCCTTCCTCTCTGGGGCTGCTTCACTCCAACTTGGTCACAATCTTTCCTGGACCAGATACATTTAGAGATTTGAAGAATATAAGTAACTCTTTATCTCTTTTCTTGGGTTTAACATCAAGTTCTCCTGCTTGACTCAATAAAGGAAAGCAAGATGGTATGCTGGAAAGAGCAAAAGTTTTGGGGTGAGATAGACTTGGGTTTGTATCCCATATCCATCCTTATAGACTATTGATCTTAGATAAGTCATTTACCCTCTATGAGTTGCAATGGACTAAAAAAGCAAGAATAATAATATTCTCCATTGTTGAGTGGTCAACACGATTAAATTAGGTAAATTAAAAGTGCCCAGCACACAGTTTCATATAAAATTAAACATGAACTTACCATATGATCTCGCAATTCCACTCCTTAGAGAAATGAAAACATATGTTCACACAAAAGCTTATATGCAAATGTTGATAACAGCCTTAATTGCTGATAGCCCCAACTGGAAGGAATCCCAAAGTGCATCAACAGCTGAATGAACACACTGATTTGGTATATTTATACAATGGAACTCTAATTAGCAATAAAAAGGAATGAACTATTGATACATGCATCAACATGGATGACCCTCAGAAACATTATGCTGAGAGAAAGAAGCCAGACACAAAAGACCAGATACTATATGATTCCATGCGAAATGCTAGGAATGACCAATCTACTCAACAGTGACAGAAGTAGATCAGTAATAACCTGGGGACAGGAATGGTGATGGGGTTGATTGTGAAGGGGCACAAAGGAATCTCTGAGTAATAGAAATATTTTTTCTGTATCTTGAATTGCGGTGATAGTTACATGAGAATACATGTTGGTCAACATTCACAAAATCATGTACTTAAAATGTGTGCATTTTATTGTATATGAATGATAGCTTAATAAAGTTAATTTTTAAAAGAAGTCTGTCTTGGTACCTGACACACAGTAGGTGGTCAATGAATATTGCTTCCTTCTGTTGGTTTGTGCCCAAGGAGGACAGTTTGCTTAGTCCCTACCCTTGAACCCACAGTCTTGGGAGTGGGACAGTAACATATTTTCTCAACGACTCTCTCATATTCATTTTACCTTTTAGTGTACTCCAGCCAGCTTCCAACTTTCAATATCTGCTACCCTGTCTTAGTCAGCTTGGGCTGCCTAGCAAAAATACCACAGACTGGGCAGCTTACACAACAGCCATTTATTTCCTCATGTCTGGAAGCTGGAAGCCCATGATCAAGGAACCGGCATGGTTAGGTTCTCAGGAGGACTTTCTTCTTGGCTTTCAGACAGCCACTTTCTCACTGTGTCCTCACATGGCCTTTCCCTGGTGCTTGCCTGCAGAGAGAGAGAGAATTCTCTCCCTATTTTTATAAGGCCACTAGTCCTGTTGGAGTAAGACCCTACCCTTATAACTTCATTTAAACTTAATTATCTCCTAAGAGCCCTGTCTTCAAATACAGTCACATTGGGGGACACAATTCAGTCCAAAGGATATCCTATGCCTGAATATTTTTCTTTTGGAACCAGAGAAGGCTGCCCTGCCTGCAGGTGGCAGTTTGGTTTTATTGTGGAACGGACCCTGGAATCAGCATTCAAATAGCTACTTTTGGAAATTGATGTGCAAATAGCTCAGCTTCCTTGCCCCTCAGGAGGATAATCATGAGGGATGTGTTTTATACCAATTCTCAAAGTTCTCCATTGAAATAAAGCATCCATCACCTATGGGTAACTGAATTAATATCACACTTTTGATCAACTGCATTGCCTCCCTCTATCACTAGCCCACCCCTCCTAATGCTCCCTCTACCTGCCAGAGACACCATTTTCCCTTGAATCCTTGTGTCAAGGTGTGATTCTGGACAAACCTAAACTAAGACAGTGACACATTTGGCACAGGTAACTGTAGTTCAAGGCAGGCTGAAAAAAAGAAAGTCCAACAAATGTACATACATCAGGCCATGGGAGAAGAGATTAATTGTGAAGGAGACAGTGATTCTGACTAAGGCATCACAGAAGGTTTTTGGAAGTGATGGAGTTTGAACTTCATCCTTGAAACATATATACAACTTTGACAGGTGACTCTTATGGGACCCAAAGAAAAAGGGGACTGGAGAGAGACAGAGAGAGAGAGAGGCAGAGAGAGAGACAGAGAGAGAGAGAGGCAGAGAGAGAGAGAGAGAGAGAGAGAGGCAGAGAGAGAGAGAGAGGCAGAGAGAGATACCCAAGACTTCAAGATTTAGTGGGAAGTTAGATGATTAATAGATAAAACACATGTCACATTACTCTGTGATTTAATGTCTCATCCTCTAAATGTTGTGGGTTTACAGAGCAGGATTTCTAGTGTCTGGTGTCCTAAGAGAGCCCTTCAATGTGAAGCTTCCTTACCCCAAGGTGCTAATAAGAGGAAAAACTGAGCTTTTGAAAAGCTCTCCTCAGGCACAGCTCCAAAATTCAGGACAGAGTCCAAACTCTTGTGTTAATAGCTTTGGCTAAATTCATGTTCAGCACTTGATTTAGAGCTTGCAGTGTTAATATTTTGTACATTGGGCCAATTCTCCGGTGATTTTAATATTTCATTTATCGACTGATTTAACTTTTAATAGTATCCAAAGCCATCTCATTAGATTACAGTGCTGAAAGAGTGCCGCTGTAATAGCTATCCCGTTGTTCAAGTAAATTCAATTTGGACAGATGTAGCTCAAGGCGAAAGGGAATCGTAATCTCTGAAACAGTTTGCCATCCTGTATTCTAAACAAGTCTTAGCTCCTCTGCGTGCGTGACTTGGACATGATCTTTAAAGATCTTGAAGGACCAGGGGAGAAATACTATCTGGACATGTTTCATAATCGTTGCCATGTTGCACTGTACCTATGTGCTGTGTCCTTGTCACGGCCATATTTGGGACATTCTTAGAGAATTGTGGTTGTGCCTAATTAATCCCTGAACCTCTGGTACACAAGGTAGAGACTTAGGAAATGTTTTCACTTGAATTGGAGATGCCTTTTTGTTCTCAGGCACACGGGGAGCTCTGTCCTTGGTCCTGAACTGCCTCACAATGTTTAACAATGACTTTGATGGAGCCTTAGAAAATGTTCTCTGAACTTCTAAGGGTAGTGAGCTAGGAGGGACCATAAAAACACTGGATGACATAATCAACATCAAAATATTTTCTTTCTTTTTTCTTTTTTTTTTTTTGGAAGTAGTCATTCTGGTTTTATTCGCAATAATTATCAACTTTTAAAAAAATTATACTTTAAGTTCTGGGATACAAGTGCAGAACGTGCAGGTTTGTTACATAGGTATACACATGCCATGGTGGTTTGCTGCACCCATCAACCCATCATCTACGTTAGGTATTTCTCCTAATGTTATCCCTCCCCTAGTCCCGCACCCCCTGACAGGCCCTGGTGTTCGATAGTCCCCTCCCTGTGTTCATGCGTTCTCATTGTTCAACTCCCACTTATGAGTGAGAACATGCAGTGTTTGGTTTTCTGTTCCTGTGTTAGTTTGCTGAGAATGATGGTTTCCAGCTTCATCTATGTCCCTGCAAAGGACATGACCTCATCCTTTTTTTTATGGCTGAATAGTATTCCATGATGTATATGTGTCACTTTTTTTTTTTTATCCAGTCTATCATTGATGGGTATTTGGGTTCATTCCAAGTCTTTGCTATCATGGATAGTGCTGCAATAAATATATGTGTGGAGCTAAAATCTAGAATCTACAAGGAACTTAAACAAATTTACAAGAAAAAAAAACCCCATCAAAAAGTAGGTGAAGGCTATGAACAGACACTTCTCAAAAGAAGACATTTATGTGGCCAACAAACATATAAAAAAAGCTCATCATCACTGGCCATTAGAGGAATGCAAATGTAAACCACAGTAAGATACCATCTCACACCAGTTAGAATGGTGATTATTAAAAAGTCAGGAAATAACAGATGCTGGAGAGGATGTGGAGAAATAGGAATGCTTTTACACTGTTGGTGGGAGTGTAAATTAGTTCAACCATTGTGGCGATTCCTCAAGGATCTAGGACTAGAATTACCATTTGACCCAGGAATCCCATTACTGGGTATATACTCAAAAATATTTTTTTATGCTGTGGCATCCACAATTTAGTAAAAAAAAAAAAAAAAAAAAGTAGTAGATAAATAATCCTGTAACACTGTTTGCTCCTGGAAGGCAAAGACTGTCATTTCTTTCTGTATCTTTGGAGCCCAGAAGAGTGCTGAGTACAAGTCATATGGACAATAGATAGTTCTTGAATGAAGGCATACTTACAAGGCCTATTGTATTAGTCTTCTTTCATGCTGCTAATGAAGACATACCCAAGACTAGGTAATTTATAAAGGAAAGAGGTTTAATTGACTCACAGTTCCACATGGCTGGGGAGACCTCACAATCATGACAGAAGGTGAATGAGGAGTAAAGACATATCTTACATGGGAGCAGCAAGATATCATGTGCAGAGGAACTCCCGTTTATAAAACCATCAGATCTTATGAAACTTATTCACTACCACAAAAACTTTATGGGGGAAATTGGCCCCATGATTCAATTATCTCTACCTGGTCCCACTCTTGACACATGGGGATTATTACAATTCAAGGTTAGATTTGGGTGGGGACACAGCCAAACCATATCACCTCTATTCTATCCAAAATCTGATTTTCACAAATAGCCAATGGCAGAGATAGAAAAGACACGATTTAGCATGAAAGAAAAATATTTAAGATCTTCAGTGGTTGATCAATTCATTAATAATAGACTTACACAGTCTTCAGAAAAGCGAACATTTCCTTTAGCCATGTGATAGAAGTAAGCTACACAGACCATGGAAGTGACAGTTCCATTCTGATCAGACCTTGTCTGCTCCTCTGCCTTCAGTCCTTGAACATGTACCAGGCTGTCTGTATTAAACTTTTGAATGAAAATTCTTAGGCGCAAAACTGCACCTTCTATGGGGATATAGAAATATTGTTTGATTTCTCATGTAACCTAAAAACATTTATTGAGAAGTTTCCCTGTGCCAAGCATCTCAGTGATACAGAGGAACATAAGACATAGTCCATCTTCCCAAAAAACTTACAATATAGTAGTAGGGCAAGGCAAAAGAACCATTACCCAAATTTAGGGCATTTAGCAAAAACCTAGGACAGTGTAGAACAAAAAGTGAGTCAATGCATACTTTTTGAATGAACAGAATTTAAACTTCTGTAACTTTAATGTATGTCAGAATCACCTCCTAGAGAATTAGGTCTAGGATGTGAGCCTGGAAATCTGGATTTTAATATGTTCCCTAGGTAATAAACATGATGTTGAATGTGACATTCACTTTTAGGTGAGATATCAGTAAAGATTTTCAGAGCTTTTCTCAAAGGGAAAAAAGGAGCTTGACCTGTGGGGAAGTATAGGAAGGACATTCTAGACCCAGGGACAGCAGGACTGAAGGTGCAGAGGGAGACTTAAAAACATAGCTGTGTTGCAACAGTCACACGTGAGATTGGTTTGTTTCCTCTAAAACATGGTGATTTTCTTAACTGGCTGGCTAGGCAAACCTTCCCTCCCTCCCTCCCTCCCTTCCTTCCTTCCTTCCTTCCTTCCTTCCTATCTTCCTTCTGCCTTAATGCTCCCCCATGTAGCCCTCCAAACTCTGTATACCCTGACAAATTTTGGTATAAGTCTCCCAGTTACCTGGCTGGAGCAGATGCCAAGGTAGATAAAAGGACTGCACATTGGAGGGTTTCACTGAATTATTCTTTTGCTCTCTCCAAGTGTTCCAAGTTAGTCTGAGTCTGATATGAAGACACTAATTAGTTTTCTAGGTGAGAGTGTAGGGAGAACTAACCTTGGGTAGTTATAACCCGTAGGCAAGCCAACTTATTATCAGGTGTTGGAAAGAGCTTGAGGTAAGAGTAGTAGAAGAACATTTCAAGTCCCTTGGCTTCATAAAGGACTCACACATTCTCTTTGTCTTAATCAAACATGTGAGTGCCTATATTTTAGACATCATGGAGTTGCAAAGCTGAATAAAAGGCCTGCCTTATAGGAGCTCATTATTGGGTAGGGGAATTTAGATAAAAGCAGAAGTAACTACATTGTCAGGTAGACAGTTCCCAGCACAGCCCAGTACCTGGCATTTATTAAGTATTTGCTAAATGAATATATGAATATAACTTGTCTCCCATTCCTTAAACATTGCCTAATTGGGATGAGGCAGGGCTGGCCTGGGTGGAGGGTGTCTGTAGTTCCTGGATGTTCCCTGATAGCAGGATGCTCCTCCCACTTTGCCGCCTTCTTGTAATAGTCCCAGCCATTCAACTCACTACTTGTCCTTCAAACTTCTCCTGCACTTGGTGCTTGTTATTGCCTTTCTAGTTTTGACTTTGAGCCTTCTCTCATGATTTTGAGCTCACCTCAGGTCACCTTGGGTGATGACCCTTGTGGCTGGACACAGAGGACGCTCCTCCATCAGAAATGCCCTAACTTAGCAGTTGGGACATATGTGTGCTACTAACCACAGAGGCTGAGGGAAAGTGGAACTAACCTCCAACATAGAGAAAGCATCGTGGAAGGGACATTTGAGTTGGGTCTTGAAGGCGGGAGCTCATTTCACCTTGTAAGAGCATGAGAAATGGCCACAAGGCCATGGAGAGTCATCCCCTGAGAGCACAGAAGATCTGCCCTTATGATCTCCATTCTCAGAAAGTGGGGAAATGCTCAGCATCCCTCAGATTAATCACTGAAGACAGGTTTGTTCTTCTTGAGCCTAATTCTGCTTCCACCCTGTAGAATGCAGGAAAATGAGTTTCTAATAGAATTCTGCCTGTTGTCATGAGGACAATATCTTCCCCTTTCTTCTAAACTCACTCCCATCTGATACTGAATGAACATTGAGATTGGATAAAGAAATCCATGTTTCTTCGTCCATCGGTTAATCATTATGTTGGTGTCACTCTTGCCTAGGTCTCAGTGCAAATGTTACCCCTTCAATAAGCTCACACCTGCCCCTGCCCCAACTCAAAGTCAGATGAGATGAAAATTCTTTTTTTAAAACTATGTTTATTTATAATTTATATCTATTACTATATATGGTTATTAATTTACATGCATTTATATATTACTATTTTATAATCTATATTTGTATTTTATGCAAATATAATTGCATATGTAATTTATATATGTATTATCTTGTATAGTATGCACAAAAATAGAAAATTTAAAGGTTTGGGATAATAATGACATAGATAATATTCTAAATTGTTTGTATTATAAAATTTTTCTTTGCTGCCACTTTTTTTTACTGCTCCTGGAATTATTAATAATATTTTGAAGTAATCATTAAGATTGGATAGGCTTCATTAGTTTTAAAAATTTAATACCTGATGATACAGCAAGATATCATAGTTCTAAGTTCAGCTTTTAAAAATATGTTTGGTTTGAATGGCTGTCAGAGTTGAAAAGGATTCCTCACAAAGTGGTGTCGATCCAAATGGAACAGGGCATTGGTGGCTGTGCTTCCTAAATTATGATTCTCATTTTTCAATGCCATTCAGCAATTATGCAAAGGCTGTTATTGAAATAGGGCTAGTAAATTTCCATCGTCCTGATGTCAGGCTGTTATTCTTGCAAACTAATTGGAAGAGATTTCATTTTTCCATTTTTAAGCAAATGCACCCAAAATCTATTGAAACTACTTGGAAGATTTTTAAGCTTGCTAGTGAATTCTTTTAAGTGTGCATGTGTGAGCATCATTATAGTTGACACACCAACTATACAGGCAAAATATCACAGAGGGATGGAAATGCTTTTTAAAAACGCTCTTCGATACATGAATTTCTTTAGCAAAGCAGTTACTTTCTCACTCTTTACCCTGAAGGGTCAGATTTAATGTGTTTATTTTTTTAAAAATATCTACTTGTGGCACAATGCTGAGGACTACTTGTCGTTTTAGAAAAGGTCACTAAATTTGACACCCTGTCTCTTTGTAGAAGAAAAATGTGGAACCCATCTTTAAGTTCAACAATTCACGTATGTTGTGTGTTCCCAAAGAAGTTCATGATCAAATCACTTATTATGAAGTCTTGTTAAATTCTACTACTTTAAATTTCCCTTTTCCTGTTATACATAATCACATTAATGGAATTCTGTGGGACTATGAGCACCCCCCGCCTATGTTTCTTTGCCATGACAGCCTGCCTACAACTGACCCTGTGAGTGAATTTCATGAGTGAGCTATCTTTATAACCACACTCTTGGATCTTTTTAAAGTTCCAGTGATTATGTTTCTACAGTGTCCCTGTAGAACAGTTGCTATTACAGAATATTAACACTGTATCTTCTTCAATAAAACTTTCCTTTCTTCTCTCTCTCTTTTGTTTTGTGTTTTGTTTTGTTTTGTTTGAGACAGAGTCTCGCTCTGTCACCCAGGCTGGAGTGCAGTGGCGCGATCTCGGCTCACTGCAAGCTCCACCTCCTGGGTTCATGTGGTTCTCCTGCCTCAGCCTCCCAAGTAGCTGGGACTACAGGCGCCGCCACCACGCCCGGCTAATTTTTTTGTATTTTTAGTAGAGACGGGGTTTCACCATGTTAGCCAGGATGGTCTCAATCTCCTGACCTCGTGATCCGCCTGCCTTGGCCTCGGCCTCCCAAAGTGCTGGGATTACAGTCTTGAGCCACCACACCTGGCTTTCCTTTCATGGCTCACATGAAAGTAGTTCTTTACAAGTATCATTCGGGGTCACTACATCAGGGCCCCCAGAATGTGCACTGCAGAACGTCATGGACACATGTTACATAGAATACAATGTGAATGATGCTTTTGGAGAATGTAATGTTCAAACTGCAAACTATCTGAGGCATTGGAATGAAATACTTCAAATCCATAAAATGGGATATACTGGAAACATCTGCACTTTAATCCAACTGCCTGGCAAAACACCGATACTACCTGTGTTCTAATAGTCATTTTCCCCCTAGATTTCTCCACGGAAATTTTTGTGTGTCTTTCAAATGTATTTCTGACAAAGAATGCATTTTGATTTATTGCTATTTTGCCATATTGTAGCTATGTGTAATTCAGCCATATTACTGTGGCAGGAAAAATGCAAGATTATTAAAAAATCCCTTATGCTGGATGCTTTGCACTTGTAAAGTCCAATGAATGTCTACTTAGGGTCTATGGACTATCTTTATAATAGTGGTTATAAATTCAAATTGCAAATATCATTGTTATAATCTAAATAGTTTTCTTTTGGCTGACTTTTTATGGGATGAAATTAGAAAGCCATCATGGTAGATGACCTTCATAGCACATTGTAAGGTGGATGAAAAGAAATACTCAGAAGTATCAGTTTCTCCATTTCTTGTTTGCTTGTGCTTGCATTAGCACTATCTTCACCTGCATGTTTCTTTTCAGGCATCTCTTAAAGCTCTTAGCTCTTTAAAAATAAACACTCGATAATATATTCTGTAATTTACCTGTGTACACACAAGAGGTGGTAGGTGGCAATATTAATCTACAGCACAATGAAGTTAGCAACAACACCTGGACACAGCGGTCAAGTCATCTTGGTGAGGACTATTGCTTTCCCAACAGGATCCCACGTGTCCTAGACACGTGGCCATGACATGTGGATTGAGGGAGCGTGCCAGGGTCATTGTGAATATTGAGTTAGCACAATGTAAATTCTGTCTTATTTTTTAAAGTAAATAAATATGGATAGAAGTTTTGTATTTTCCTCTCTTGGCATCATGGGATTGACTATATCCCATCTCAGAAGTCCCTGAAATTAAGTAACTTCTTCCTTTGTGCTCCCACTGGTCCCTATACTTAGAAAATTAGAATTTTCTTTTCATAAAAATTATATAAGTCCATTGTAGGATATTTGGAAGGTAGAGAGAAGTATATAAATATAAAAATAATCTGTACTCATATCCCCTCAGAAATGGTCACCTGAAACCTTTTTTTGGGGATGGGGGGAGGGAGAGAGAGTCTTGCTCTGTCGCCCAGGCTGGAGTGCAGTGGAGCAATCTAGGCTCACTGCAACCTTTGTGTTCAAGCCATTCTCCCACTTCACAGCCTTCTGAGTAGCTGGGACAACAGGCGTGCACCATCATGCCTGGCTAATTTTTGTATTTTTTGTAGAGATGGTGTTTCACCATGTTGGCCAGGCTGGTCTTGAACTCCTGACTTTGGGAGGCCTGCCTCCGCCTCCCAAAATTCTGGGATTATAGGCGTGAGCCATGGCCCCTGACCTAAAATCTTGATATATATACGTGTGTGTATCTATCTATCTATCTATCTATATATAATACACACACACACACACACACACACACACACGCATATATATATATCCCTCCAAACTCTTTTTGGGTCTTTAAAAAACATATAGTTAAGATCATACTGTTTATATAATATTATATCTCAGGTTTTCACTTAACAAAAAGTTCCTGTACTTTTAGTAATTCTCTGTAAATAGTTTGATAATACTTTGTAGATATTTTACTAGCACAGGAAACAAGCATGGACTGTGGGTTCGGCCTGTCCTGGGTGTGAATCCTGGTTCTCCCACTAATCTGTGGCATGTCACTGGACAAGTTACCCGGGCTCACTGAACCCCAGATTACTCTTTTGGGAAATAAGAGTAAGATTACTTAGAGATTAAGTCAGATAATATATGTAAAGCACCTAACACATGGTAGGTGTCCATTAAATGGTTATTATATTATATATTAGGAGTCAACGAACTATGACCTACAGGGCAAATCTAGCTTGCTGCTTGCTTTTGTAAACAAAGTTTTATTGAAATATAGCATCACTCATTCATTTACATATTGTCTGTGGCTGCTCTTGTATAAAAAAAACAGAGTTAAATAGTGATGACACAGACCCTGGGATCCACAAAGCCTAAAATATTCATTACTTGGCTACAGTGGACTGAATGTTGGTGTCCCCCTCAAATTCATTTGTCAAACTTCTAGCCCCCAGGATGATGGTATTAGGAGGTGGGGCCTTTGGGGGTGATTGGGCCATGAGCCTGGAGCCCTTCTGAATGAGATTAGTGCCCTCATAAAAGGGGCCCCAGAAAGCTCGCCTGCTCTCTTTTGTACCACATGAGGACACAGTGAGAAGACAGCTTTCCATATGCAACCCAGAAAAGGGTCCTTACCAGAACCCCATCATGCTGGCTCCCTGATCTCAGACTTCCAGCATCAAAAACTGTGAGTAACAAATTTCTGTGGTTTATCATCCTCTCAGCCTGTGGTATAAGCCATCCAGCACAAATGAACGAAGACATTGGCCCTTTACAGAAGAAGTTCACTTATTGTGTAGAATCATCATTCTTCACTCCTCATGACTTTATACTTCTGAGCAGAGCCTCCTCTCAGCTTCCACTGTGACCTGGGGTTCTGTGCCCCGACTTACCCCTCAGGGGTCTGACCAGTGTCTTGCACACAGGACTTTCTTTGACACCTTGTGCCCCACCCTAGCAACTGTCCTTCTGACTGAGGGCATTTTCAGGGCTGGCAGGAAGTCCCAGACAATTAACAAGTCACCCCTCCCCTCAACAGCCCTCAATCAGTGACTGACAGAAGGTGCTACATAAATACCTCAGCTCCCTCCCCTGCCTCGGGCAGGCTAACTCTACCTTGGTTCCTAGAGTCAACCAGGAGATTCAACTTTGCTCAGCTTGGCAGCTTGCGTCCTTCTCTCTGTCTTGCCTCTACATTCCTGCATTTCCCTTTTGGTTTCTCCTGGGCTCCCCTCCCAAGCAACTTCCTCACACCCACGTCATTGCTTCAGTCCCTGCATCTGTAAGTTCCTGTTTCCTCCCTTGCATAACGTTTCTGTCTTGCTCTCTCTGTAACTTTATTGTTTTCCACTGTGCTGGGACATTAGCAGGTCACAATCAATATAGTTTTATTGTGGGTGAAGTGACTGATCTCTTTCAAGAACTAGAACAGAGACTCAGGGAACAAACCCTCAGGTTAAGCCACAGACCACTGAGGCAGATGCGGCCCCTTCTCTGCACCTTCCGGCTCAGTTACCTGCTCCTGGGTGTCATTGGTGCTTGGTGGCATGGCACCTCCCTGTCTGGGGGTGGCAGGAGAACAGCCTTTGAACCCATTTGTCCGGGACTGCATAAGGAGAGTTGTTGCATTTGGGAAGTGCTCTGAGGGCCTTAGGAGGAAGGGCTCGCCTAATGAAGGACTTTTTTGAGCATCCAGAAACACCAGAGGTCTTGCTGTGTCCTCTCATTTTTTATTTATTTTGCATAGAGAGCTTTTCTGCAGCTCACAGAATGGCTTCAGTGTGGGTCACTAATGATGGCGTTGTGAGGCCCAGAGAGGCTGGGTCTTGATGTCATTTGTGGCCCTGACTCACAGCAAGAAGAGCAATTAATTACCTAATTTGTCTCTGTCTCTGTTGGACCAGTTGGTAAATGGGGGAGCAATATTGCATCTTGTTTTAAAGGGCCAGCCAGCTGGTCTTGAAAAATCAAAGTTATGAATGTGGGGTTTTGAAAACCCTTAGGTGAAGGGCAACTGTTCAGGCTTGTGTCTGGGCTGAGGTGGTGGTGTTTTAAACAAAGGCTTCCAGGAAATCCTGGGTTGATGGAACAGATACATCTAAAGAATAGGACCCAAGACATGGTCTTGATAGGCCTCTTAACATCCTGGCCTTGTGCTTCAAGCCCAGACATGAGAAGTCCCCCAAGAGAGCTTGCACCTGGGCTGGGGTGACTCAGGCACCAGGGAAGCTGGGCAGTCACTCACTGCCCTTTCTCCAGGCCATGAGAAGCCCCATGAGTGTCTCCAAGACACTGTCAGATACTGTGCCGTTTCCGACCTCTGACGGCAGTGGGATAGAGAACACCAGTTGGACTGGAGGAACCAACCACTGACTAAGTCCAAACTTGCAGGAGAAGCTTGAGCTCCCATGTCAGGGCCTGGGGAAAGGTGACCATATGGCCACCAGCTTGACAATGGGACATGTTTAATGTGGGAGTAAGAGGAACATTGGTGTTTATGAGGGAGGTTCATGGAGGCTAGGTCCATGCCTGCACATTGTGGGGGAAGGCAGAAAAAGCACCCAGAAAATCAGTTGAACAGTTGAAAATGCTGTTTTCCTATATGATGTGGTTTGGCTGTGTCCCCACCCAAATCTCATCTTGAATTGTGCTCCCATAATTCCCACGTGTTGTGGGAAGGACCTGGTGGGAGATAATTGAATCATGGGAGCGATTTCTCCCATACTGTTCTCATGGTAGTGAATACATCTCACGAGATCTGATGGTTTGATAAGGGGAAACTTGTTTGACTTGATTCTCATTCTCTCTCTTCCCTGCTGCGGTGTAAGGCTGCCTTTCTCCTTCCATCATGATTGTGAGTCCTCCCCAGGCACGCGGAACTGTGAGTCCATTAAACCTTTTTCTTGTGTAAATCACCCAGTCTTGGGTATGTCTTTATCAGCAGCATGAAAACAAACTAAAACACTGCATCTAAAGCTGTGGGCCTTCAGCGCTGTTATGTGAGAAAAACAAGTTGCAGAGTATTGTGTATGCAATGGCCGTTCTTTAATAAAAACAAGCAGGGCCGCCTCCTCTGCATGTTTTATGGTGGAAAGACACACACCAGGCTGTCTCCATTGAACCTCAGAGGCAGAGACATGGCAAAGGTTATAGAGAAGATGATATTTTACTATACATTTTCTTAATTTTTTAAACAAATATGGGGCATACATGTTACTTTTATAATTTTTGAAAAGGAATTTAACAAAAGGGTTACATAATATAAAAAGAAAGTTGTGGTTTGCTCTTTCAAATTTGGCCAGCTCCACCCTTGCCTCATCTCCCTATGCCTGGGAGCTTCCGGAACCTGGAATCTCTGCTGAGACCCCATCGGCTTCCTGCTGCATCTTTCTGTTTCCGGTTCAGGTCGGTGCTGGAGAACAGACTGCAAAGGACCGGCGGGAGCGTTTTAGAACCTGGAGCACCGCAGGGTTCAACCGGCTGAGGGAAGCTGGGCACAGCCTTATAGCACATCAGTCCCCATATTCTCAGCACAAAAAGCTTTCAGTCTCTGCCAGGCTGGAACCTAAAGCCAGAGGCTTGACTTAGTTTCCATTACAAATGTCCTGAGCCATGCAGGCTCTTAATAAGAAAATGGATTCAGCCCCAGGCTTAATCCCGGAGGTACATTTTTCCCCCCACAATAGCAAGCTTATGGCTCTACAATATCTGATTTAGATGATTTGAAAATGTATTCTTTGACAAGGCTTAATTAAAGTAGATTGCACCTATATGGGAACATTTTACAATTTCCATAACAAACACTATTATTACCAGGAGCGATGTGTTTTTTTTTGTTCTATTGATGTCTTTTATGGAGATGTCATAAAAAGAAGATTATGACTTCTCATTATGAGGCAGATGGAGGAGAAGACGCATTTTGATTACTAGAGAGGGAAATACATTCTTTCCAAACAGTTACCTTAATAGCCAGTGAGGGCTGGACTGGACTGGAATGGGAGGTCTAGGCAAATGACATTTTTATGGGCCTGACTTTATAGCAGTTTCCTTTTGCATGTTTCAAATGAGATCCATCAAATGCGAAGCCGATTCTTCAGTTTGGCTAGAAATGAAGGTTCCACAGGTTGTCTTTCTGAAACTACTATTAACAATTACTACAGCTCACTTTCTGAGTCTCGTAGTAACAAGAAACTAGGCTTACTTTTAAAAATCCATTATAATGAGATAACACTTTACGTCTGTGAAGTATTATGAGAATCATCCATTAAAAATATTTTGTATTATAGGAGCAGTATATTTTCATTGTAGTAAACTGGAACAACAGAGTGTTTTTCTATACTTGAAAAAATAGGCCGTGCACAGTGGCTCATGCCTATAATTCCAGCACTTTGGGAGGCCAAGGTGGGCAGATCACCTGATGTCAGGAGTTTGAGACTCAGCCTGACTAACACAGATAAATCCCATCTCTACCAAAAATACAAAATTAGCTGGTTGTGGTGGCGGGTGCCTGTAATCCCAGCTACTTGGGAGGCTGAGGCAGGAGAATCACTTCAACCCAGCAGGCAGAGGTTGCAGTGAGCCGAGGTTACGCCATTGTACTCCAGCCTGGGCAACAAGAGTGAAACTCCATCTCAAAAAAAAAAAGAAAAAAATAGCCAGGCTTGATTTTTCGTATCATGAGCATTTTCTCTATGTCTTTAATTATTGTTTCAAACACAATTTTTAAATGACTTTGTATTATTTTAGTTTTGGTTATAGCATTATTTAACTGGTGTTGGACATTATTTTTTTCAAGTTTTTCATTTGTGTACATAACACTAATAAAGTTTCTTATAGAAAATCTTTGTCCATGTTGCTGGCGAATTTCCTAGAATCAACTCTGGAAATAGAATTACTGGGTCAAAGTGTGTAAACACATTGCCAATTAGCTTTGCAGAGTCTGTACAATTAATACTTCACATCTGATCATACAAAATATATGTTGAACATGGTTATCAATATTTGTGAGGCAGAAATACAATAGTGCCTTTTTTATTTTTTGTTTTGAAATGGGGTCTTGCTCTGTTGCTCAGAGCAAGGAGTATAGTGGCATGATCTCAGCTCACTGCAACCACCGCCTCCCGGGTTCAAGTGATTCTCCTGCCTCAGTCTCCCGAGTAGCTGAGATTGCAGGCACGTGCCACCACACCTGCTAATTTTTGTATTTTTAGTAGAGATGGGGTTTTACCATGTTGGCCAGACTTGTCTCAAACTCCTGAGCTCAAGTGATCTGCCTGCCGTCGCCTCCCAAAGTGCTGGAATTACAGACGTGAGCCACCACACCCGGCCCAATAATGCCTTTTTATTTTAGTTTCACGTCTTTGATTACTAAGCAGTCACTGAGATTTCAGAGGTGCCAGGGCAGGCTCATAGAGGCCCTTGAACAGCTGCTAGTGCCAGGGATGGACACCTTGCAGGGTTTAAGTAACTTTAACTCCTAGGAACATTTTAGAAAAATTTCATTTGCATTTTGTGCTTTGGATAAAAACACAGTACTATGCTTATGGAATTTGTCTTGCTTATTCCACCATCAGAAGGATCAGTGGTGACCCTTTAGCTCTGAAAAGGGATTAGACCTCCTATGATTTCAATTTGACTTAAGCAATAATCGTGTCATATGCAAATCCCTGAAACCCAAAGTAGACATTTTTTTAAGCTGACTTCATATAGAGTCAATTATCCTGAGCAGATTATGTTTTTAGTTCAGACTAATTATCCACGAATTGGACATATTGGAGGAAACTCTGGCTGGGTCCACAGACAGGAACATGGAGCCAGGCGAGGGAAGCCTGATACTGCAGAACTAGGGAACTTCAAAGACACAACTGAAAAGCCAGAAGGAAAATAAAGACTTGTAATATATTTGCAGAACAAAATGTGGAGTCGGGGGTGTGGGGAGGAGTGCAAAATTCGGAAGCAATTAATTCATTTCTTTCAGAGCTAATTTATGAATCTTTACTCTGAACTCTCCAAGTCCCTTCCTTTGTTTCAGGTCCAATACTCCTTGTGTTTCACATACCTAATTAATTAGAACATGCATTGCCTTACTTTGCCAACGGTGCATAATTTATCATGCTGGGCTCCTGAAGCCATCTTAGGTAGGTTTTTTGAAATGTATGCAAATTGACTCATCACCAGCTCTGCAGTTCAACAATGGAACCTGGGTGTTCCTTCTTTTCCTTATCTGGGATCTTTAAAACCAAGGGGTGGGAGGGCATTTTACTAATAGACAATCGAAGTGGAGAAGTAGTGTGGTGTATTTCAAATTTCTCATCTCCAGTTCACACTGTGTGTGCTACTGTAACCAGGGCCTCAGTTTCCTCATTTACAGTTGACCCTTGAACACCACAGGAGTTGGCGCACTGACCTTCTGGCAGTCAAAAAATCATGTATAACTTTTGGTTTCCCCACACTTAGCTAATAGCGTATTGTTAACCAGAAGCTTTATTGATAACATAAGCAGTCTATTAACACATATGTTATATGTTACATGTATTATATACTGTATCCTTGCAACAAGTAAGCTGGAGAAAACATAATATTATTTTAAAAAGCCACAAGGAGACTGGGTGCGGTAGCTCACACCTGTAATTCCAGCCCTTTGGGAGGCTGAGGCAGGCAGATCATTTGAGATCAGGAGTTTGAGACCAGCCTGGCCAATATGGTGAAGCCCTGTCTCTCCTAAAAATACAAAAATTAGCCAGGTATGGTGGCAGGTGCCTGTAATCCCAGCTACTCTGTAGGCTGAGGCACAAGAATTGCTTGAACCTGGGAAGTGGAGGTTGCAGTGAGCCCAGATAGTGCCACTGCACTCCAGCCTGGGCAACAGAGCAAGACTCCATCTCAAAAAAAAAAAAAAAAAAAAAAAAAAAAAAAGAAAAGAAAAAAAAAGAAAACAAAAGAAAAAAACAACAAAGCAAGCCAGAAAAAACCACAAGGAAGAGAAAATATATTTCCTATTCATTAGATGGAAGTGGATCATCATAAAGGTCTTTATCCTCATCATTTTCACATTGAGTAGACTGAGAAGGAGGAAGAAGAGGAGGGGTTCATCTTACTGTCTTGGGGTGGCAGAGGCGGAAGAAAATCTACATATCAGTGGACCCATGCAGTCCAACCATGTCGTTCGAGGGTCAACTGTATGAAGTGGGAGGAGGTCATTGAATTAGATGGTCTCTGAGAGAGCTCCCAAGGCAGGGATCCTGTGTCACAAGGTGGCTTGGACTTATGTTTCCCATGGAGTTCTTGTTTCTGCAAGGCCAATAACATATTAACCGATAGACAGCCTGGACCTGGGTTTGAGACACCACAAGAAATGAAGATAATTCCACTTTCATGGACTTATCTAGAATTTTTCAACCATAGATGTCCAGGAAAAGGCTATTTTGACTTTATTATAGTTTGTCTTGTTTGCGTTAGGGCTTGGGGTATGTTCTGAATTATAGTTGTAGGTAAGGTGGGAGGGTGAGTACTGTAATCTTTTCAGCATTCAGGGCCTCTCAGGACTTAGCTGAACCCCATGTCAACCTGAGCATTCTCTTCACGATGAGACTGCTAATTAGGACTTCCGAAAGTCAAGCGGTTTAGGCTACATAAGGCTAGCATGTGAAAGCCGTTCCAAATGCTTTTATCCAATGCTGCAGAGATTTCAAATAAAGACCTCTTGCTTCCTCTGGCTTTTCCAAATAAGGAATGGGATTTTGTCAGTGTAAATGTCAGTATAAATATGCATCTGGGTGTTGGCCACGTTAGCCACCTACCTAGAAGGATTTTTCCAGCCTCAGGTGGGTTCTCTCTGAGGCTGGAAAAGTAACAAGATCAGGCTGTGCTTTTCTGTTTTAATTACTTTTCTATTTGGAGTATAATTTCAAAGATGTGTTGTGAATTTTCCACAGTGAGGTTTGGGGGTAAATGTAAAGGGATGTCCTTTCCATTTCTCTGGATTTTTATAGCTTCCTCAAGCCAGATGACGGTCCTGCAGCTGTTGCCTTGAAAACATGTGGCCCCTATACAGATACCAGAATATGAATGCTGGGTGACCCAGGTATGTATGTCTTATGTCAAGGTTATTTAATATTTTCCATCAATGAAAGCCACAACTGAGCTGGAGAAATCTTGGAGCCGACGTGATTCACAGACGGAGGACAGAGTGACTTGTCTCTAGGTGAGTGGGCTGCAATGGAGAGAGCTGAAATGAGCCACTCTCACAACCTTTTTGTTCCAGTTCACACCTTGAACAGGCTTAAAGAAACAGACACACACGTAGCAAATGGCAGAGGCCATAGTAGGGGCAGGGACTTGATGTGCTGAGCTGACATCTTTTGGGAACAGTTCAGAGTCCTATCTATGCTTTTGACCTGCAGAATGCTTAAAAACCTTGACCAGGCCAGGCACGGTGGCTCACACCTGCAATCCCAGCACTTTGGGAGACTGGGGTGGGCAGATCATGAGGTCAGGAGTTCGAGACCAGCCTGGCCAACATGGTGAAACCCTGTCTCTACTAAAAAATACAAAAATTAGCCAGGTGTGGTGGTGCATGCCTGTAATCCCAGGTGCTCGGAAGGCTGAGGCAGCAGAATTGCTGGAACCCAGGAGGCAGAGGTTGCAGTGAGCTGAGATTGTGCCACTGCACTCCAGCCTGGATGACAGAGTGAGACTTCATCTCAAAAAAAAAAAAAAAAAAAAAAAAACCTTGACCCAATTGTCAACCTTTTAAAAGGCAATTATTTCACTGACAAATTTGATTTTCAGCTTCTTTTGAAAAAGTATTCCTGACAACACTGGGCGGGTATTTCCCCATGGCCTCGGTTTCTGGAGCTGGGTGGGAGCTGCTCTCAGTCCACCCTCCCAGCCCTGTCACTGAATTGGGTCCCTCCCCGCCTCCACCCCTGTTTTGCTGGTTTCATTGCCTGCCTGGACTGGGAGTATCTCAGCTTGTGGCCCTGTCTCTAAATTAATGTAAACACCAATCTGGGCAAGTTTTTAATCTTCCCTAGGTCTCAGTTTTTCCATTTGTAAAATGAGGAATTGGATTGGATAGGGCCCCAAGCCTCTCCCAATGCTCAGAGTTCATGATTTTGGGGTGATTATGAATTTTAAAATACTTACTTTGGGCACATATTGAGAAGCAACTACACTTCTTTGACCTTGAAGAATTATAAAAATCATGAAGGAGGCTGGGTGCAGTGGCTCATGCTGTAACCCCAGCACTTTGGGAGGCTGAAGCAGGAGGATTGCTTGAGATCAGGAGTTCATGACCAGCCTGGGCAGCATAGTGAGACCCTATCTCTACAAAAAATTGAAAAATAAAATTCATGAAGCATTATAAAACCATTTGTATTTTGTCATTGGGAGACCTAGGCTTCTACTACTAGTTTGGAGGATTTGTGGGAGAATTGGAGACGTGGTTTAGCTGTGGGGTTTGTCTCCACCTTTCAAGCAGGCCAGGAGGCTGCAGGGACAGGGATATCAACAGACAGACACCTTTGCTTTGTGCTTGGTGCTTACTGTGTAAATCTAGTGTAGCTCTAGATAGCCCTGTCTGAATTACAGGCCCGTCTATTGGCCTGAATCCTCACATCTTCTCTCCCATCTGAATCGGTTTCCGGGCATGAGAAGAACACTGGGCCAGGAGCTGGCCGCTCTAGATTCTTGCCTTGAATCTATCATGGTTTTACTGCATGGTTCTGCTCATGTCTCTTATCATTTTCCACCTCCATGAGAATGAAAGAAATATCTTCAAGTTCTAACATCCTATGCTCCTAAGGTTCATCTGACAGTCCTCTAGGAAGCACCGAGGGAAAGTCTACAGAAGAAATTGCTGGGTCCTCTTCCTGCAAACCACTTGCAATGTGTTGAGGACAGTGTACAGACCCAGCAGGAGTGAATCAATAAGCCATGTCCTCTGGCCCCAAGAAACTTTACATCTAGTGGGAAAGAGAGAAAATATACTTAAGACTCTATCATAGAAGAGGAAACAAGTGCCATTTGTCTCCTTTTTCTCCACTTTTAAGGGTCATTCATGTTCAACATCTGAGCCTTTGCAGAGAGACAGAAAGAAATAATTTAAAAGAAGAGCAGAAAATATGAAAATTAGATGAAAATTGTCTCTTGTCAGATTGATTTTCTGAAACACAGTTCCTATGACATATTCTAAGAATGCTTTGCTCTTATAAAGTCTTATATCAAGTTCAAATTCCTTGATAGATTCTTTCTCTTTTGGCTGCAAACAACCAGCATGACTGCCTTTTGCTACTCACCAGTGAGAGAAACCATGACTCTGTGTTCATGTCCTCCCCAAAGAACCATCCCTTATTGGTGCTCAACCTGCCCACCCAGCCTCTCCTTCTCTACAAATCCAGGAGAACCTCCAGGGCCCACTTACATGGTGGAGCCTACCCTATGGTATCTCCTCTGAGCACATTCCCATCTCTTCTCAATTCCCTTGCACTGACTCACTCATTGTTCTGGCCCATGCTGCCTGTTCTTAAGGATTTTCACTCTCCATGTGCTTTGTCTCTGCAACTGTAATGCAACCTACTTCACCCCAGAGTTTGTGCTTTGAGTTCCTGCCACGGGGAATTTAGACACAGTAAAGGCTCAATAAATATTTGTTAAGTAAACAAATGATTGAGTGAGTGAATGAAAGAAAAGCTAAAAGGAATAAATGCTATCCATGTGAATGGAACACCACCTCTCAAATGGCACAGCTTCTCTCCTTGCTTTCATCAATTTCTCACCAACTGACATTTCCTGTATCTTGCCATCAGTGCACACAGGCACGCTGGCCTGGCCAGTCCTTCCCAGGCTAAAAAGGATCTCATTTTCAAGGTTGTCTTTTCTTGGTGCTTCAGAGGTTGACCAGCTGACGAGTTCTCTGAGAACATTCACTATTTTTCTTCCTCTGCCCTGGAGAAAAGGGCTAGGCTGGTCACTTTATCTTCCTTATCTGTGATACTGCAGCCAAATGTCATTAGTCTGACCAGTTAGGGATGAAGGGCAGACTGCGGAAGGAGAAAGCGTGACTATAGACATCATGCTCAAGGAACCCACAGTTTATCATCTCTAACTACTTCTCACTATGTGACTGATATTGCCTAGCAGTTACTCAGTTAACTATTTTAATAAATGGATGAGAATAATATATAATAGCTGTATTAGAATTCTTCAGAGAAACAGAAACAATATGGTGTGTATATGTGTATGTGTGTGTGTTTGTATAAAAAGATTTATTATAAGGAATTGGCTCACATGATACAAAGGTTGGCTAGTCCTAAGCTCTGCAGGGTGAGACCTAGAAGAGCTGATGGTGTGGTTCTAGTCCAAAGGCTGGCAGGCTTGAGACCAGGAAGAGTTGGTGTTTCAGTTCAAATCTGAAATCAGGAGGAAAAAATGATGTTCCAGTTGGAAGGCTGTCAGGCAGGAAGAATTCTGTCTTCTCCAGGGCTGTGGTGTGTGTGTGTTGGGGGGTATCAGCCTGTTGTTCTGTTCAGGTCTCCAACTGATTGGATGAGGCCCACCCACATTAGGAAGGGCAATGTACTTCACCCTGTCTACTGATTTATGTTAATCTCATCTCAAAACACTCTTACAGAAACATCCAGAATAACATTTGACCAGATATCTAGGCACCCCTTTGTTACAGGATCTTTGGGGTGTCACTTTTCTGGCTGGAAACATCTGTGCAGCTGTTGCAGTGGGGTGGACAGCTCCAGGTGCCAGCATGGGCGCCAGCTTTCTGTGAGATTACAGCTGGGCCAGGAACACCGCAAGCAGCTTCCTCGGCTGGCACTGGGGAACATGGTGTCACCAGAAGCTTGGAGATGCCAGGAACCACAGGGCCCCAAGGAGGGAGTGACACCCCTGGCTTGGGAAGCTCACAGGACTTGGAAGCCCTCCAAGGGGCCACAACTCTTCTCTCTGCCTGCAATGTGGTGAGCAACGGGCATGTCTCAGCCCTGTTTGTGTTACAGCTCTTTTAGCCTCACTCTTTGGCGGGTCCTGAGTTCTCATCCTGCGATGAGGAAAAATGAGGTATGCAGACAAGTGGAGGGTAAGCAAGAGGAAAAGGAACTTTATTGAGTGACACAGGGGACCAACAGGGGGTAGCTCCTTCTCACAGCCAGGTGTCCAGAGTGTTCAGCTTCTAGCAGAGAGGAGACCCTGGAGTGGGACGTTCCTCTCAGAGGGGAGACCCTGGGATAGGTTGCTCCTCTCTGCAGCTGGTCTTCCTGATGTCTGCCCTGCTCTAGCTGAGCCTGGGGCTTTTATGGGTCTTGGAGGGGAGGAAGTGCGTGGGGATTGGTCCATGGGCAGCCATGCAGGGGCCCAGAAAAGGCACCACAAGTCCCCATTCTGGTTTGTGGGACTGGAAACCTGACCCCCAGGCTTCAGGCCCTCCCTAGCCTGAAGGTGGGGCCTCACTGGGGACCCCACCCCTTCCCCGCAGGAGCCTGTCTGCCTCCTGCTTCCATCCATGGTGCCCAGGCTGCTCATGCCATGGGCACCTGCAGGCCAGCACTGAGCTGCCCTAAGCAGCCCCTCAGATTACCCCCTTACACTTCCCCGCACTTCTGGGCACCCAAAGTCCAGGGGCTGAGGCGGCAGGGGGCTGGCATGTCAGCACTGCCCCCAGCGTGTGCACCCCTGCTCCACATTTCTCTGAGACCAGAGCTGGTGCCCACAGTGGGGAGAAGCCAGGTAGTGGGAGCAGGCACTTCTGAGCCTACAAGAGCATGGGGGGGCCTTCTGAGGCCCCCAGGAGCACACAGAGGCCCAGATCCATTACCCTGACTTGGGTGGCTGCAGCTGCGCTCAGGAGGGCAGGGCTGCCTCCTGCTCCCATTTCCCACTGGCTCCGTGGAGCATGCAGCCCTGGCCATGCCCCCTCACAGCCTGGAGGAGGGGTTCCAGGTCCTTGCTGGGCCTGGGCCTGCATCCACGGCAGGGGTGACACCGCCATGAGCTCCCCACATTGCCCCAGTGCTGAGGGTGGCCCTGGGCTGAGGGGATTGGGCCCCAGGCCTGACTGTAGGGAGTGACAGGCTCGCGGTCACTTCCACGCAGGGCAGACCCCGGGACGCAGCCCCAGGTGGCCCTGTGCAGAGCCTCCTCCTGAGGCACAGCACCCTTGGTAGGGTGGGCACAGTGGCTGCGCCACTTGTCGGGTCCCCGAAGTGGGTGCCGCTCCCACTTGCACCCCGGGTCTCCAAAGTGCAGCCCCAGTTCTGTGTCCCGGACCGGCCCCCGCACTCCGTGTGCAAGTGTGGCACCACCCAGGGCCCAGCTCTGCCTTGGGTCCCTCTGCCCAATTGCGTTGCTCCCCCCGCCTTACTGCTTCCTCACCGACGACGGGCTACCTGGCCCGGCCCGGTCACGGCGCCCCCCTGGGCGGAAAGCTGCGGAGGGGAGGTGGGGCGCTGCCTGCCTCCTCCCTGCACCCTCCCTGCAGCGGCCAAGCATGATGACAGCGGGCCACTCCAGAGCGCCGCTGCTGCCATCACCTTAACCTCATCAAGTTGACATGTAAAATTAACTATCACAGTAACCAAAACAAGAGATTTTAACATAATGAATACCTTTCAAGTGGTTAGAGTCTTGAAGGATAATTTGTTTTGCTTCACATTGCCTAAATGTTCTGCAGTTTTATCTACACCGTGAGTGAACCAACTTCCTTCTCCTTTTTCAAAGGTCAACTCTCAGACCTTTGAAAAAGGAGAGGGAAGAGAGATGAAGAGGAGTGGCAAGTGTGAATTCCTCCATAAGGAACCCCCCTGATATGGTGTGAGAGAGTGGGAGTACAGCTGTTCCTGCCTCCAGAACTGGAAGATGGAAGGCTTACTCTACTCGTTTAAGCAGAGCTTTTGGAATCAGTGTTCCACCTTAGGGAGCCACAGCTGAAGTACAGTGGGACTCCCAGTGGATAATTCAGAGGTAGGAGATAGAGTCCATCCCAGGTACTCCGAGGTATTTCTAACACTGATTTTGCTGGGAATAAACCACTTGAATGACAGATTAATTGATTAACTAATGATAGCTATGGTTTTTTTTTTTTTTCATTGCTTCTGTGATCATATAAATAAAAGCAGCTGGGCCAGGTGCTGTGGCTCACGCCTGTAATATGAGCTCACGCCTGTAATGTGACGCCTGTAATTGGGAGGCCGAGTCAGGTGGATCACTTTGGTCCACGAGTTCGAGACCAGCCTGGGCAACATGGCAAAACCCTGTCTTTAGACAAAAAATACAAAAAATTAGGCAGGCATGGTGGTGTACACCTGTAGTTTCAGCTACTCTGAAGGCTGAGGCGGGAGGATTACCTCAGCCCAGGAGGTCAAGACTGCAGTTAACCTTGATCATGCCACTGCACTGCAGCCTGAGCAACAGAGTGAGACCTTGTCTCAAAAAATAAAATAAATTGAAAAAAAAAATAAAACAATTGTTCAGTGCTTCCCAAGTACAGTACTGGTTACGATGCTAAATGTTTTATATAGGTTATTTATTCGATCTAAGCAGCAAACAAACCTAGTCTGCATTTTTGTCTCCATTTCACAGATGTCAAAACAGAAACTCAGAGATGTTAAGCTACTTGTTCCAGGTTGCAGAATCGGGTAAGTGCAGAGAATGACATGCTCGCCTTTTGACCCCAAAGCCCATGGTCTGCTACCTCCACGATTGTCTACTCTGCGAGAACAAGCCTCTTGTTATACAGGCTGGTCAGTCATTCCCAAATACCTTTTAATGGAATGCCTCTCCTCCTCTGGATGTATCCACACCAATTTGGAACAACTGTGATTTTGTTGTGATAGTTGAAAAGGACTTGATGATTCTGTATATTATGTTGGTACAAGCAGGCTTCACCTATAACAAACATCTGTTCTTTCTGGATGACAGCATTATTCTGAGACAGACTGAAAATGCAGAAGGGGGCAGACAATTTCATCCCACAACAGTTTTCAGTTTTAGAACACTTTTGCAAATGGTGCTGAAGGAGGTACCTATTCCATGTGGAATAGACTGGGACATTTTGTTCCTTCTGAACAAACCTAGGAAGAAAAAGAAAGAAAATCCAACTTTTATTTTAAAAGCATTAAAAGGCTGCTGCTGTGTACTCAGTCATAGCTTTGGGCTCCCACACGGCTACACACTGTGGAGATGGAGAGGGTTGTGGGCAGATGACTTAGTTCAGGAGTACTGTTGTACACTCAGCTCAGCTCCAGGATAATGGGGTATTGAAGGAAAGCACAGTCCAGGCAGGTACCCAGGGGTAGGAGAGGGGTACTGGGCAAGTTGTTGTCCCTCCACTTAAGATGAGCTCCATGGTGTCCCACAGTTTTGCTCCATTCTGTACATAGCTGCTTTCCTCCTAATTAACTTCCAGGCCCACTACATGGAGAATCATGCAAATGGAAATATTCCAAAAGGATGAATAACGCCTCAAAACATGTTGGGGGTGGGGAATTACCCATTAACTTTCAGTGTAGCTTTAGTTATATCCAGTCTCCCATCTTCTACTCTTACACAAACCTGGCTTTGAACCCTGCCTCTACTACATGTCAGCTGACCGTGGGCATGTCTTGTGACTCCTCAAAGTCTCAGCTCCCTCTTTTGTAAGCTGGAGACCATGGCTCCCAACACAGATACTCACCAGGAGGAGTCAATGGGAGAATGCATGCCATAAGCTTTGGCAGTTCCTAAGAAAAGAGAGTTCTTATGATTTTTATAGCTCTCTAAGTTTGAGGAAGTGAGCTGTTGGTTCCAGGGTGCTGGCTGGGCAGGCTGATCCAAACCCTGGCTCCTTGGGGCTCTGGGCATGATTCTGTGGGGCTGTTTGCTCAGGGAATCTGGTAAAGGAGGGAGCAAGAGAAAGAATGTAAGAGCATAACCAAGGAGGAGTGCCGGGGGCCGAACTGGGTCAGGAGCTGGAGTGCAGCCTGGGGCCGAATTAAAAGCCCAGAGAGAGTGAAAATGACCTTCCACCTCTGATATTTCTGAGTCTAGATGGTCTGTTGTCACGTGACTCAGAACATGAAATGAGCAAGTGATGTTAGAGGAGCCATTAGGGTAGAGACTGTATCTTCCCTCTTCACTGCTGCATCCCTCGCTCCTGGCACAATATTCAGATCATTATAGTGACTCCGTAAACACCTGTTGAATGCATGACTTCATGAATGAATGACATGGGCATTGTGAGAGTAAACTGGGGCATAAGAAAAGAGCTGTGTAACATGGAGTAATGGGTGTTACAAGGCCCCGGGCATGACAGGGTACTCATGGATAAAACCAGGTAAATTGGTCTGATAATAACACCGCCACCAATACCACCATCCTTATCTTATTAATAACTACCATTTTTGCACATGTTTTTATGGGGAGGGCAGAGTCTATATTACAATGTCTTGCTTTATTTAATTATTGCAATTTCCCTGGCAGATAGATATCATTATTCTCATTTCACAGACGTGGAAACTGAGCCCAAAAGATTGAACACCTTTCTGAGGGTGACATAGTGAGTAGAAAAGTTGTGATTCTAACCCAGATGTGCCTGACTGCAGCCAATGTTATAATGTCTGCCAAATATGCAGCCTCTCTGTGTGGACCAAAAGGCCAGCCTTCCAGGCAGCAGCCAAAGCATCAAACAACTGGGACTGCGTGATCCATCTAATCTGAGTCACACCTAGGTTGACCAGTGAACTAAGGGCAGTCATCTAACAGGCTCTGGGTTTAAGAGGGAGAGACCCCTGACCATAATTACACAGGATAGGGAAGAGGGAGAGGTTTCTGGGACCCTGGGGCTCTCTCTCTAGTGAAAAATGTCTGGAGAAGGAAGTGGCTGCTTTGTGAGCAGCTCTTTCCAGAATGGTATTCTTGTGCAGTGCCTTTGGATGAAGAAGTCATGGGCGTCGGGACAGCCAGTGGACCATTGACTGTTGAGTTGGAGGCTTTGGCTGGATACAATGAACTGTTCTTATAAAATCATGGTAAGTAAATGTTTAAGTATGGCATATGAGACATCTCTATATTTATATCTAGGTGGAGGATCTCATGAAGAGTGAATAGATCCATAAATGACCTGAGCTTAGTTTCTCCTGAGCACACCGTCTTGGGCATATCTCCTTGGAGTCGCCTCCTGAAACTCCCAGAAGTAGCTTAGGGAGACTTATAGTGAAGAGTGAGGAATTAACAATGATATGGGTAGGGATAGCACAAAGTCAAAACTCTAAATTAAAGTTAATAGGACCCCATTGCAACCTTCAGGCCGGTGAGACCAGGGATTGTTTCAGTCACAAGGAAAAAGGTTTTTGCTTTGCTTGAGCCAGAGGTAACTGGTTGATTGAGGGATCTTGGGCACATGTGTGAGAAGACCACCAAGAGACAGAAATAATTCAGGAAAAAGAGTCAGCCGCCTCTGTTTGGTGGCCCGTTTTTATCTAGAGGATGAAAAGTGGCTATAAATTCCTTGGCAGCTGTCCATCAAGGGCTGGGTTTGTTTCTCAACCATTTGGATCAGGGTGGGCTTTGTGACCAACAGAAGAATGTTTGGAAGGGATGCTATTACAGCTCCTAAGAAATTGAAAGCTTGTACTTCCTGCATATTTGAATTTTCTTTCTAAGAGCTCCAACCCCCCATGTGGAAGTGTGACTATCCTAAAACTGTCAAGCTGAAAGGTCACAGGTGGGCTCCTCAGTCCAACAGTTCAGCTGGGCCCAAGCTTCCAGCCACCCCCACCAGGGTGCCAGACATGGGAGTGAAGCCGTCAGGTCTTCCAAACCAACCTATCCACCAGCTGAATTTTGCTGAGTGATTTCAGTTGATGGCTTGTGGAGCAGAAGACTTACCAGCTGAGCCTTGCCCAAGTTCTTGACTCATAAATTGTGAGATATAATTAAGTGGTTCTTTTTTTAAAAAGCCACTGAGTTTTGGAGTGATTTGTTATTCAGTAACAGATAACCAGAATAATCATCCTTCAGCCTTCTTTCTTGCCCAAAATGGGCAGAGCTTCAAGTGATGGTCAAACAAAGACAATGTTTCTGGAGAGATGCAGGAATGTAACTGGCATATGAAAGTATTTAGGGATGACTGTGGCTCTGAGGTTGAATCTCTGGAGACTGAGACCTTGTCTTCATCAGTTCAGATTTAATACCTTATCTCTAGGTGCATGTGAGCTCTTGGGCTTAAAGGGACAATTGACCATTGTGATTCTGAAGTTCTGGAGGAGAAAGGACTGTCTTCTTTTAGCCACGAGTCTTCTACTAATGTTGAAGGAGGAATTCCTGTTCTGTTTCTTGGATGGAACATGGCTGTGGTATTCATGATATGATGGAACTTGCTTCTGGGGAAGAGGGTCTGGCTCATGGGATGAGGGTGAGGCTTGTTCTCCTTTGCCTCCTCGTATTTTTGAACTTATAAGGTCGGATTGAAGTCTGCTCTTCTTTATTCTGTGTCAAAGTCAAACAATAGTAGTAAGCAAAGCATGGCTTATGTGTCAATATAATAGTTGTAAAAAAATCATGCCGAATAAGTTTGCATTACCGTAAACATCATTTTATTTGTAAGTATTTATTAGTTATGTACTCTGTGCCTGGCTTTTGGAGCTAGAAACTACCTCTACAGAGACAACTAAGACACAGTCCTGCCCTTAAAAGTGCTTACCGCCTGCTAGAAGGTTAAGATGTGTAAGAGAATTGCAACACAGGGTGGTGAGTGGCACAAGGAGGACCAATCCAGAGGCTGCAGAAACCCAGGGGAGGAAAGGGGCCGTCCTCCAAGAACATCTTGGGAATGGATTGGACAGATCAGATAAAATGGAACCTAGAGTTCTTTCATAAAGAGAAGAGCTGCAGGAATTGAGTGTGTCATAATTCAGGTTCTGCTACTTCAGAAGTAATAGCAGGGGTGATGGCAAGAGGTTTGGGTTAGTAGTGAGCACCATGAGGTCCTGTGTCCTTGGAAAGGAGGAGGAAAGGTGGCCCTGGCAGATCCCAGCAGAGACCTCAGAAAGGAGTGGTGGCTTCTGCTTGGTTCTTAGGGACTTGAAAGTGATAGTGATGATGGTGACATTCTTACTTATGATCTCTTTTAAATTCCCTGACATTTATGAGAAAGGAAATATATCCTGCTTTGTAGGTGGGGAAACTGAGGCTGAGAATAGTGAAATGTTTGGATGACGTCCACACAACTAGTTAGTGGCTCAGATAGTTTTCTTATTTCATCCTGATCTGGGATGAAATTTCATATTCCTACTTTCCAGAAGCACCAAGCTTGGTCAGAGTTAAAGCCTCTGAGATTAATCTGGTACTTTATCATTTTACAGAGTTTTATAGTCAGATTTTCCAGGATTTGGAGATGATTCTGAGGTCACCTAGTCAGTCCAACAACTTAAAACTCCATTGCACTTTTCCTACTTGAGAGAAGATTAGAAAAGTGATGGTGGAGATGACCTTCACTTCGGTTTTCTATTTTGCAGAGCTTGATCATCATATCAAATTGCAGTTCATTCTGCTTTTTTCACCCCTTACGTGATGCACATTTTCTCATGTCTCACTTCACCTCCAGGAGGATTGAAATTTACTGGTATATAACATTGTATATTCTCTTTGATTCTGATTTTGTAATGTGATCAAGAAGACCAGAAAGAAATACATTCAAATAATAAAAGTCATCATCTCTGTGTTATGGACCAACTACTGATTTTATGTCTGTTTTATATTTTCTTCTGTACAGTTGAAATTTTTTACAGTGTCAAGCACATTATGTGGAAGTGTTTCACTACAAACTGGCAGATCTCAGATCTAGATCTTCAAATCCTGTCTCAATCCAGGAGGTTCAGAGGTAGGGTCCTTTTCCCCAGAAGAGAGTGGGTGAAACTGATGGAGATCAAAGTCGTCTTTGTGCTTAATCCACACACACCAGGCTGAAAAATCTTTGTGAGTGCCAAATGGAAGTGCTACCTTTCTCACCTTGTCTCTCAGAGATGTTGGAAAAGATTAAAGTGACAAAGTCAACAAGTTTCTTTGAACTTTCTAGAAGAAAGGATGGATGCAGGACAAAATGTTTTTTATTTCTAGCAGTGAAAGAAGGAGCTACTAAGGAGACGTCTGTTGTGCCAGCTTTATTGATATGCCCATTATGTTTATAATAGTAATAATGATACCCCATTAAGTCAATTCCCATACCAACCACCATAGGGAAACTGACATCTGACCTTGTTCCTTCCTTGCTTGAAACCTTTCCAGGATTTCCCATTGCCTGCAGGATAAAAATTCAGTTCTGTGTAATGGAACACAAATTATCTGCTGACACCCTCTGCTCTGAGCATTAGACGTCAGCAAGTCCTACCACACCTTGGGGCCTTTGCATATGTTTGGCCCTACATCCAAAATGCCTTTTCTCCTCTAGTATACCTTGAAGATGGCCGTGCAACCTTCAAAACCATGATTCAGAGACCTCCTTCTTAGAAGAAGCCTTCTTGGGCCGGGCGCGGTGGCTCATGCCTGTGATCCCAGCATTTTGGGAGGCTGAGGGGGGCGGATCATGAGGTCAGGAGTTTGAGACCTGCCTGATCAATATGGTGAAACCCTGTCTCAACTAAAAATACAAAAATTAGCCAGGCATAGTGGTGTGTGCCTGTAATCCCAGCTACTCAGGAGGCTGAGACAGGAGAATCTCTTGAACCCTTGAGGCAGAGGTTGCAGTGAGCTGAGATCATGCCACTGCACACTCCAGCCTGAGCAACAGAGCAAGACTCCATCTCAAAAAAAAAAAAAAAAAAAAAAAAAAGGAAAAAAAAAAAAGAAAAGAAGAAACCTTCTTGGGTCTCCCTTCCCATCCTGAATGAATCCCACGCTTCATTATTACATCAGTATTTCACATCTCCCTCTTTTACATGAAACACAATGGGCTGCATTTACTTGCTTGCTTTTCTGTGTTCCCAACTGAACCATAATCTCTTCGATGGAAAGCATGATGTCTCATTTGTCACTCTGTTCTCAGTGCCCAGAAAATGACTGACACAGAGGATTCATTTCAAGGAAATTTGTCGAACTGAACTGTTGAACTGTATATGAGAGGAATATCAGGATCTGGTATGGTTTGGCTCTGTGACCCCACTTCATCTTGAATTGTAATCCCCACATATCGAGGGAGGGACCTGGTGGGAGGTTATTGGATTATGGGGGCAGTTTCCCCCATGCTGTTCTTGTGATAGTGAGTGAGTTCTCACAAAATCTGATGGTTTAAAAGTGTGCAGCAGTTCCCCACTAGCTCGCTGTCTTTCCTGCTGACATATAAGACATGCCTTGCTTCCTCTTCACTTTCCGCCATGATTATAAGTTTCCTGAGGCCTCCCCAGCCATATGGAACTGTGAGTCAATTTAACCTCTTTTCTTTAAAAATGACCCAGTCTCAGCTAGTTCTTTAAAGCAGTGTGAAAATGGACTAATACAGGATCCCAGTGGTGTAAGCCTTGAAACAACATATAGAAGAGAGAAGCATCTTGATGGACAAACATAGAAGTGTCTCTGTGTCATTTATAATTTGGTCATAGCCATAAATATTATTGTTTAGTGTCATTCTTGCTTGTCTGAAGTATAATGCAACAATCCTAGCTGCTCCAGTTGAAAGCTCTGAGCTCTTATGAAATATTGCTCCATTCCTCCATGAAACAGACTGATAAGAAATGAAGTTGCAAGAGAGACATTCAGACAGACAGCTGCATGCACAGTCATTGGCCTTGAACATCTGTATTGGACAGGGAACCAGAGATGTTCTGCCAGCCCACTTTATGGTGAGGGGCATTTTGAAGGAAGGTCTCCAGGCACTTGACTGTGGGCTCAGTCAGCAATGATGAAGGTAGCTGATAGCTCAATGCCACAGTGACATGGAAGTCACCTCAGACTTCAGATGGGACTTGGGCTTACTAGACAGCCAAGAATCAGCCTCTGATGTTCTTGGAACACAACTTGTGTTTCTATCACCAAGTCCCAGTCCAAGTTAAACTCTGGGAGAGACACCTTCACAAAAATTTTATATAGGTGGATTTTCCCTTATATCCTTTAGATTTCAACCTCCTTCAAATTAGCATGACTAAAACGGCACGTTATCAGCAGAAAGGGCATACTGGTTTGCATGGTTTGCCCTTGATTCTGAGAAACACCAGGTCCTATTCTGCTCAACAGACTTTTTTGTTGTTGTGGATATGTTAGATATTCCATGACCAGACTTCTGGGTGTTCAATGCCAAACCTCAAAACTTTTGTATCAGATAAGACAAAGCAAACACTCCCATCTTTTCAACTTCTGCTGTCTGTGTGGAGTGGAGGGGAGCAGCTACAACAGGCTACAAGGCTCAAGGGCTCGTGCGCCTAATAGAGGTAGTTATTAGAGTAGGGATTGTTCAAATAGTGGTGCCTATTATGAAAAGGTATGGCTGTTCAAAGTCACTCTGCCTCAAATAATTGCTTGGAGACTAAAGGTGGAGGTTTGTAATTCTCTATCTTTAAATATCTCTATATTTTAAAAGTAGTACATGTTCATTTTGTTTGAAAAACTTCAATTAGCACAAATTCATACAAAGTAAAATGTAAAAAAATTCATGGTTCCCAATTTTTACCAACCAACTTCATTCCTAGAGGTAAGGACTAGGTAAGGATACCGTTTTCTGTGTATCCTTCTGGACTTTTTCTGTGTGTATGCGTGTGTGTGTGTGTGTGCGTGTGTGTGTGTATAAATTTTTTGGGGGTCACATAAATGGCATCATACTATACATAATATATCAGGGTCCCAATAGGAAACAAATGGCATGTTGGAATTAGGATAATTTAAAGAGAATTTAGTTAGTTACAAGGGATTATTTACAAAGATATGGGTGATCTATTTGGGACTCACAAAAGATTGAGCAGGAAATTGGGGCCTGTGGCAGCAGAGCTGTGCATAGCCCTAAGTCTGAAGGAATGAGAGGAAGGAATAGTTACTGGAATGAGAAGGAGAATGTTCTGCAGAGAAGAATGTTGCTTTTTGGTTGGGGGCTCACAGCCAGCATGAGACAGCCTTGCAGTGAAGGAGCCAGTGAAATAAACACTGAGATCTCTTTCTTTCATTTTCTCTGATGTGCTTCTGGGGCGTCCCAGCGGCCAATTCCAACAGGCGGCCAGAGGGCAGGTTGGCACAGATCTGTCTCTAAGATGCAGGGCAGGGAGCAGGGGGCAGGGGGCAGGGTACCAGAGTGGAGAATGGATCTGCAGCACATGTGTTGGTCTCAGCTTGCTTTTTACATTTAACAATAGATCATGGTTGTATTGTCATTTAAAAGAATACGCCTTAGTATTCAGTTGTACTGTTCATCTCATCACTTACCAAAAATCATTTAGGTTATTTCAGGGTTTTGCTATTACCAAAAGGCACTATGAGCATTTTGTAGAAATAATTTTGTGTGGTTGTCCAGTACACCAATAAAATAAATTGCTTAAAGTAGAATTGCTGGTTTGAAGAGTGTGTGCATTTTAATGTAGATAGTTTCTATTAAATTACATTCTACCAGTAGAATCCTGGTATATTTCTGATATCCCCTCAACCAACACTGGGTATTGTTCATCATGAAATCCTTGCCATTCTGACAAATGAAAAAGGATGTATTGGGATTTTTTCACTCTGAGTTCAGTTGAGCATCTTTACATGGTCATTGAACATTTAATTATATCTGTATGTGGTGCTTGAGATCTATTACTTGGCTTTCTCATGTGGATTTAAGGTTTTCCGTATTTGTTAGAGCTATTCGTCTATTAAGGAAATTATCCTTGTGTCTGTGATATGACTTGTAAACCTTTTCCCACACAGATCTTTATTTGTCTTTGGTTTTGTTTGTGTTTTTCCCCTATTATAGTTCTATTTTACACAACTATGTATAGTTTCCTCTATGATATAATATATGCTATAGTTCCCCTATATTATAGTTATTCATTTTTAGCAAATGTAACTTGTTGCTATTTTTCTTTGTGACTTCTTGTTTATATAGGTTGCTTACAATTTTTTCCACATTGTGTGATTATAAATACATTTTTGTCTTGATATTTCCTCCCTTCCTTCCTTCCTTCCTTCCTTCCTTCCTTCCTTCCTTCCTTCTTTCTTCTTTCCTTCCCTTCTTCTTTCCATGTGTTTTTATCTTCCATCTAGTTTTAATTAATTTGTATACAGGAATAAGGTAGTAATGCAGTTTAGTTTTATCAAATGTCTGGCCTATTGTCACAACACTGTTGATTACATTATCTTTTTTGTCATTGGTTTAAAATATTTCCTTTAACATTGCTTAAATTTTCATATGGACTTGAACTTATGTTTTGGTTTTTGAAGCTATTCTGTTGCTCTGTCTATTCCTGAAGCACCACCAAGTTGTTCCGATAATTGTAACTCTATAACATTTTAATATCTGGTATTAGTCTTCCCCATTATTCATACGATTTTTTCCCCCAATTTTCCCAGTGTTTTATCCACAATAAACTATAAAATCATTGAGGTCTAGTTCTAAACATAACTTCTTGACATTTTGACTAACACTTGCAAAATATTTTAGAGAGATAGGTCCAAGAATATTAACAGCAGCATTGTGTATAAAGCCTAAATGCCGATTAACAAGATGATACATCAAAATACACAAAATGAATCAGTGAGAAAGAATGTATTGGTGTTACCTGCATCAAAATGGATGACTCTTAAAAGCATAATATTAGGTAAAAAAGAGTAAGTCATAAAGGAAGATAATGTTATATGTATATGTCTCAATATGTGCATGTGTATGTATATATCTATGTGTAACATGAGAAAGTATATTTTGCTTAGTAATATATATTTAAGTAGTAAAAGAAAAAAATGCATGGAAATGATAAGCACAAATTCAAGACTGTGATTACTCATGATAGGATGCGGGGGATATAGTCAAGAAATAGATACAGGTTACAGGTGCCTTCCCCTGTGCTGGTATTGTTTTACTTCTTCTTCTTCTTTTTTTTTTTTTTAGAAGGAGTTTCACTCCTGTTGCCCAGGCTGGAGTGCAATACTGTGATCTTGGCTTACTGCAACTTCTGCCTCCCAGGTTCAAGTGATTCTCCTGCCTCAGCTTACCCAGTAGCTGGGATTACAGGCACCTGACACCACGCCCAGCTAATTTTTATATTTTTAGTAGAGACAGTGTTTCACCATGTTGGCCAGGCTGGTGTCCAACTCCTGATCTCAGGTGACCCGCCCACCTTGGCCTCCCAAAGTGTTGGGATTACAGGTGTGAGCCATCACGCCCATCCTTGTTTCCCTTCTTAAGGCTAAGATACAGAAGAATTTTCTGTGTTATTCTTTTTTGTGGTTGTTTGTTTGTTTTGAGTCAGGGTTTCATGCTGTTGGCCAGGCTGGAGTGCAGCAGTGAGACCACAGCTCACTGTGGCCTCCACTTTCCCGGGCTTAAGCAATTCTCCAGCTTCCCAAGTAGTTTGAACTATGGGTGTGAGCCACCAACGCCTGGCTGATTTTTGTATTTTTGTAGAGACGGGGTTTCTGCGTGTGCCCAGGCTGGTCTCGAACTCCTGAGCTCAACGTGATCCACTGGCCTTAGCCTCTCAAAGTGCTGGGGTTACAGGCATGAGCCTCTGCATCTGGCCTATGTTATTCTTTAAGCTCTTTTGTATGCCTTTGATGTTGATAATTGTTTTTTATTTAAAAGTTCTACTGAGTACATAAGATAAATCAACATAAAATGGGAAAATATACTTATTCTCAGATGAGGAATGTCACTATCATAATATTTTCCATTCTCCATGACTCCTAGTATGTTTATTATTTCCCTTAACACATTGTATTAAGACTGTTTAAATATTTCTGTGATGATATTTTTATAAAACTATAAACACAAAACCGAGGTTAAAATAGGAAAACGCCTGACAATTTAAGGAGCAGCTCCCTCTCTATTGGAGAAATTTCAAAGAATTAAATGGATTTGACTAGAAAAAATTTTTTAAAAACCTTCAGTTCTACAGAAACATCATAAAAAATTCAAAAGACAAATGTGAAATTAGAAAATATTTATAGTAATATGGTAAAGGAGTCATGTACTTAATGTGTCAAAATGTTCGCACCAATCAATAAGAAAACATGAAAACTCCAATGAGTAATGAGCAAAAGACCTGAACAGGAACTTCACTGAAGAATAAATACAAATGGCCAATAAACAAACAAAGCAAGCTTAACCTTATTCAAGTCAATTAAAACAGCAAGACGAGTATTTTTCTTGGTAAATAAGCAAAGATTAAAGATAATATAAAAATATTGGCAAAAGCCATGAGGCAGGTACTCGCACAGACTGCTAGAGGGGGTTTCCTCTGCTACAAGTTTGGGAAAGTGATGAGGAAATATCTCCAGAGCCTTAAAACAGATAATTCTTCAAAGCAATAATTCATTTTAGAGAGCCATCCTGAGCAAGTAGACAGAAAAATTCAGTCAAATATTAATTTGTGTGAATATTCATCCAAATTTGCATGTTTATTTACTCCAGGAAGTCTTCAGGGACAAAGATGTAATCAATACACTTGACTTTTATCTTGATTATGTTTTCATGACATCCTTGTTGCTCTAAATCCCCACCTCTAGTGGAAAAGCCGCTATGTAGCTACATCATTCTCACCTTCAGAAGCAAGAGGATGAGACACGCTTATCTGTTGCTTGGGAAAAAAAAAAAAAAAAA
>NW_016805181.1:806518-824285 GCF_001698545.2 Rhinopithecus bieti | reverse complement strand
TGTCACCCAGGCTGGAGTGCAGTGGCATGATCTCGGCTCACTGCAACCTCTGCTTCCTGGGTTCAAGCGATTCTTCGGCCTCAGCCCCCCAAGTAGCTGGGACGATAGGCGCCTGCCACCAGGCCCGGCTAGTTTTTGAAGTTTTAGTAGAGATGGAGTTTCACCGTATTGGCCAGGCTAGTCTCGACCTCCTGACCTCGTGATCCGCCCGCCTTGGCCTCCCAAAGTGCTGGGATTACAGGCGTGAGCCACCGCTTCCGGCCCCTTTGTGGTGGGGCTTTCTTGGGCACTGCAGGCCATGTAGTAGCATCCCTGACCTCTACCCATTAAATGACAGTAGATGACAAAATGTCTCTGGACATTCCCAAAAGTCTCCTAAGGGAGGGGGAACATTGTTCCCTGTTGAGAATCACTGGCTTCAAGCGTTAGTCTTACCAAGCGTAGGTCTCTTGTTTCCCTGGGTTGGGACCACAGGCCCTTCTTCTAGGGGAGGAGTGTTGATGTTGCATTCTAGGAAGAGCGTGTGGGATGGGATTGTATCGAAGTGGCTAGCTTTGGAAAATACTGTCCATCTGCCACACCAGCTTTGTCACTAACCCACTGTGCATTCTTGGGGTGTCCTTTTCCTCTCTGGGTCTCAGTTTCTCCATCAGCAAAATGAAGAATCTGAGCTCTTCAGATTACAGAGATGTGGAGGTGAGAAAATCAGTGGTTTTAAGAAGTATGTCATGGCCTATGTAGGGGCTGTTGTGAGATAAAGGGCTCAGGGAGGAGGACACCCCTCTTTCTTCTTCCAAAGAAACTGTACTTTTATGTTTTCCATTTTTGTCTTTCAAGTAAGTCTCGTAACAACGTGATCATGTATATGCCTGGCAATATATTCTAATGATGCTAATTCTGTAATGGTTGTGTGGGGTCCTGAGGACAAGTGCACACCCTGGTGTGAGAAGAGATGGAACTTTCCATGGGAGGGAATAGGCCCCCTAGTGTGAGGGGGCATGGAGTTTTTCATGGAAGGGAATGAGTGTTGCTAGGGGAGAGTGTTAGCTGTAGGGCAGGAAACTTGCCTTTGGCCTGGCCGAGACCAAAGGGTAGATCTCAGGGGCACAGAGGAGCCATGGAGTGTTCTGGTCTTGTTGGTGAGCCACTCCCGAGAAATGGAGGCAGATATGGGGTCAACAACACCCCAGTTGCTTTTATTTTCACCGAGAATAGCAGCAAGCAGCCAACAGCAGGGGCAGGAGCTGTGGAGTCCTGCAGCCTCAATGTGAGTGTATTTGAGTTTTATTCTTGTTACAAGAGGGACCAGGGTGGACCCTGTGTATACAAAAAGAGCTGTGGTCTGTCCTTAAGACCACATTAGGCGCATCAACATTAGACATCTGAAGAAACAGCTGTGCCTGTTGGAGGCTGGACTTAAGGGGCCCGAGAGCCTTACTGTAGAGCCACTCCACCTAGTCATTTTGTTTCCCTAGAATGAGAGCATTTTAGAAACAACTAGTACCAACCACACTGTAAGTAGGACCATGACAAACAGCAGGTCAGGAGACAGTCGAGCTCCACTTTCAGAAATGAATCAATTTTTAAAATAAAGTATACTGCCAGGGGACTCTGCAGTTCTGGCATTCTCGTGGTGGGGGTTCTGACCAAAAGTAGCACACCTGAGTGAGGAGTACTTTGCTTCACTGACTTGATAAAATGGGCTCAGGTTTGTCTGGGTCAAGAACCAGGTAACTCCAATTCCCAATCCGTGTCTGCCTTCCTGCCTCTCTATCATAATGCTGATCTACTCACATTTTTAAACAAATGTTCACAGACAAAGCCAAACATTGGTCTGTCTTTGCTCGTTGTTTTAAGTAGATGCTGTTATTAATGTTTTATGTAGATGCTGTCACAGAGAAAAAATATCCTTAAAAAAAGGTTATTAGTTTTTTTTTTCTCTTAACATGAGGAAAGATTTTACAGAGATGTGGAGGTGAGAAAATCTCCTGGCTTTTCATCCTTTGAAATGAAAGTAGTTTTAATAGTGTCATTTACCATTTTTGCTATCTCTTTTCAGGTTCTTTTTTTTTTTTTTTCCTGAGCATGACTGAAACGATGATAAGATCCGCAGTTCCCAGGGTGAGCCTGACTTCAGAGCTCAGTGATCTGAAGGACGGAGATCATTCGGAAAAAGAACTCATTAGCATGACTCAGGAGTCTTGGAAGGTAATCATTTCAAGATGAAGGGTTGAGAACAACATTGGGCTTTTGTCATGACTGAAGGAATCTCTTTGCTGGGCAACATGACAATTTCCAAAGCTGCTTCACTGCTGGGCTCGTCATCGGGAGCTATTTTAGGTAGCCCTGAACATCTGGCTGTAGGGGTTTTGACAAGTCAGACTTAAAGAGGCGAAGTGTGTGTGTTCTCACGTTCTTTTCCCACTGGGCAGTGGTATGCTTTGAATATCTGTCCCCTCCAAAAGTCACGTTGAAATTTAATCCGTAATGTGGTAGCATGGAAAGGTGGGACATTTAAGAGATGATTAGGTCATGAGAGCCCTGGCCTCCTGAATGCATTAATCCTTTTGTGGATTAGTGGGTTGTCATGGGAGTGGGACTGGTGGCTTTATAAGAAGAGGAAGAGAGACCAGAGGGACACGTTAAGCGCCCCCAGCCATGTGAGGCCCTGCGCTGCCTCTGGACTCTGCAGAGTTCCCACCAACCAGGAGGCTCTCACTTGATGCACCTCTTGACTTTGGATGTCTCAGCCTCCATAACTGTAAAGAATAAATTCATTTTCTTATAAATTACCAAATTTCAGGTATTGTGTTATAAGCAACAGAAAACAGATTAGTACAGGTAGATAAAGAGATTGTGTTTAGAATTTTTAGAAGCCAGGACAATGCACTGTTTCTCAGGTATAGATTTTGGATGAGGCTGCCAGGGCAAGTCAGCATGTTGCTTAGAAAAGCAAATCAGAGTCGCTATGACTACCATTGCTACCACCCCTATTAACTGCTGCTGCTACATGGATATAATTTATTAAAACTGCCAGTGTAATAGTCATCAGGGTTCAAAAGATGATTAGGACATTGTCTCTGCCCAGGGGTTCAAAAGATGATTAGGACATTGTCTCTGCCCAGGTAAAGAGACTAGCTTCAAGCCTGCATAGTGAGTGGGCGGCAGAGTGGGGTTTGGGGTTCATTGCTTTTGCCTCTCATCCTAGTCTAGACAAAGTCCTCAGCAGAGATTCATACCTAGAACCTTCCAAGAAAACATGTATTGAGCACTTGCCTTCCTCAGTGTCTCCAGAATTTATAACCTCCTTCCTACTTTGGATGCCTTCTTAATTTTGGCTGCCATTGAATTCGGCATCTATGAATGTATGGATCATGACACATGTTTCCCCCACATAAACGCATTAACACTCACGACAGACTAGGGTAAGACTACGTAAGTAGATGTTTCAAGTTTGAGAAAATACATTAGAGAACTAAAGTCAGGGAATTTAGGGGGCCTGCCTGAGGCTATATAGCCAGCAAGTGGCAGAGCTATAAATCAAATCCAGGTTTCACTTAATCCCAAAGTTCCTCAACTTTAGATCATTCTTTGTTCTAAATCTATATTCATAATTAGAACAATTCCAGGAGTAATTGTAGAAATTATCAAAGTGTTTGTTAAACTCTAAAACTTAGAGGCTAAGTCCACTTTCCTTTTTCTTTTTTCTTTTTCCTTTGACCTTCAAACTCTTTTAGTTATGTATTGTTCTCAATTAATTTCAATTAATTAATTTGGGTCTCAAGAATGTTTTATTTTTCTCCGTTTTACTTTTACTTACATATTTATATTTTTAGTGTGGTAAGAACACTTGACATGAGGTAAACTTCCTTAACAAATTGTGATTGCATAACACAGTATGTTAACTACAGGCACAGTGTTCAACAGCAGATCTCTAAAATTACTCATGTTGTTTAACTTTATACCCAATGAACAGCAGCTTCACATTTCCCCCTCCCCCACAGCCCCTAAAAGCCACCATTCTACTCTCTGTTTCTGAGTCTGACCATTTTAGATACCTTACATAAGTGGAATCATGCAGTGTTTGTCCTTCTGCGATTAACATGTCACTTCATATAATGTCCTTCAGGCTCATTTGTGTTGTTCCACATGGTAGGATTCCTTTCTTTGTCTCTTTCTTTCTTTTCTCTTCTCCTCTCTCCTCTCTTCTCCTCTCTTCTCTGTTCTCCTCTCTTCTCCTCTCCTCTCCTCTTTTTTCTTTTTTTCCTTTTCTTTTCTTGAGACGGGGTTTCACTCTGTCACCTAGGCTGGAGTGCAGTGGCATGATCACAGCTTGCTGCAGCATCGACCTCCCAGGCTCAAGCGATTCTCCCCTCTCGGCCTCCTGAGTAGTTGAGACTAAATGTGTGCACCACTACACCTGGCTAATTTTTTGATTTTTTTTTTTTTTCATAGAGATGAGGTCTCACTATTTTGCTCAGGCTGGTCTCGAACTCCTGGACTCAAGTAATCCACCCACGTTGGCCTCCCAAAGCGTTGGGATTACAGACATAAACCTGCACGTCTGACCAGGATTTCTGTTTTTTAAGGCTGAATACTATTCGATTGTATGTATTATTACATTTTCTTTGTTGATTTATCTATCGAGGGAGAGTTAGGTTGATTCCTTATCTTGGCTATTGTGAACATTGCTGCAATGAACTTGGGAGTGCTGATGCTTCTTCCACATACTGATTTTATTTCCTTTGATGATATACCCATAAGTGGGATTGCTGGATCATATGGTAGTTCTATTATTAATTTTTTGAAAAAGCTCTGTATTGTTTTCCCTAGTGGTTGCACCATTTTACATTCCCACCAAAAATTAACAGTGTACAAGTGTTCTCTTTTCTCCACATATTTGCAACACTTACCTTTTGTTTTTTTAATAATAGCCATTGTAATAGATGTGAGGTTCTTATTGTGGTTTTGATTTGCATTTCCCTGATGATTTGTGATGTCGATTTAAAAAAAATATACTTGTGGTTCATATGTATGTCTTCTGTGGAGAAATGTCTGTTCAATCATTTATTTATTTTTTAATTGGATTATTTGTTTTCTTGCTCTTGCGTCATATGATTTCCCTACGTGTTTTGGGTATTAACCCCTTAACGTATGGTTTGTGAATATTTTCTCCCATTTCATAGGTTGCCTTTTCACTGTGTGATGGTTTTTCTTGGCTGTGTAGATCCTTTTTGGTTTGATATAGTCCCACTTGCTTGGTTTTGTTTTTGTTGACTGTGCATTTGGTGATTTTCTATGATGATATTGTATCCCGCAATTTTAGTGAATTTATTAGTTCTAACAATATTTTGTGTGTGGAGTTTTTATGATTTTCTACATATAAGGTCATGTCATCTCTAAACAGATAATCTTACTTCTTCAATAGGCTGTCATTTATTTCCTTTTCTTGCCTAATTGTTCTGTCTTGAACTTCTAGAACTATGTTGAGTAGAAATGCTGAGAGAGGACATCCTTGTTTTGTTTCTGGTCTTAGAGAAAAGGTTTTGTTTTCATCAGTGAGTATAATGTTAACTCTGGGATTTTCATATGTGACTTTTGTTTATTTTTGGTTTGATATAATTGGTATATCTCACTTTATTGAGATATCATTAACATAAAATTTTGTATATTTAAGATGTACAACTTGATGTTTTAATATATGTATATATTGTGAAATAATCAACATATTTGAGCTAATTAACATATCTTACATAACTTTTCTTTTGCTGAGGTAAATTTTTTCTATACCTATTTGTTGAGAGTTTTTATTATGAAGGGTATAGAATTTTGTCAAATGCTTTTTTTGCATCTCTTGAGATGAACATGTAATATTTATGCTGTATCCTCTAAATGGGTTCTATTACATTAATTGATTTGCATATGTTGAGCCATCCTTGCATCCCAGGGACAACTCCCACTTGATCTTGATATACGATCCTTTTAATGTGCTGTTGAATTTGATCTGGTAGTATTTTATGAAGGGTTTTTGCATCTGTGTTCATCAGAGACATTTGCTTGTAGGGTTTTTGTTTTGTTTTGTTCTGTTTTATTTTTTGGTAGTGTCTTTGTCTGACTTTGATATCGGGGTAATGCTGACCTTATAAAATGAGTTTAGGAGGTATTCCCTCTTCTTTGATATTTTGGAAGAATTTAAGAAGAATTGATGTTAATTATTCTTTAAATATTTGGTAGAATTTGTAAGTGAAACCATATGGTCTTGGATGTTTCTTCTTATTTTATTGGTCTGTCCAGATTTTTCGGTTTCTTTATTTTATTTATTTATTTTTGCATGCCAAACTATTTTGGTCATTTCTTTATAATTCAGTCTTGGTAGATTATATGTTTCTAAGAATTTACGCATTTCACCTAGGTTATCTAATTTGTTGATGTTTAGTTGTTCATAGTAGTCCTATGATCTCTTTATTTTAGTTGTATCAGTTGTAATATCTCCTCTTCATTTCTGATTTTATTTTTTTGAATCTTTTCTCTTTTTTTCTTAGTCTAGCTAACGATTTGCCAATTTTGTTTATCTTTTCGAAAACCAACACAGTTTGTTGATTTTTTCTATTGTTTTTCTATTTTCTATTTATTTCTGTTCTAATCTTTATTATAGTCTTCCTTCTGCTAACTTTGAGCTTAGTTTGTAGGAGACTTCAATACCCCATTTTCGACAATGAAGACAGATAATCAATAAGGAAACATCAAACTTTCACAACATTATAGACCAAATCAATGGGCCTAGCAAGACATATACAGAACATTCTACTACCCTCTTTCTTCTATGTCCCAGCTTCCCCTTCTACTGCTTATGGGAGATAGAACAAATAAAAGATGGTTTCACACTCTAGATCTTATATGGTAGTTTCCTAGGGCTGTCATAACAAAACATCACAGACTGAGTGGCTTAAGCAACAGAAGTTTATTTTCTCACAGTTCTGGAGGGTAAAAGTTGGAGATCAAGGTAGTGCTCATGTGGTTTCTCCTGAGGCCTCTCTCCTTGGCTTGCAGACGGCCACCTGCTTGCATATGTTGTAAGAAGTCCTCACATGGCCTTTTCTCTGTGTGTGCACCTTCTTGATGCCTCTTTCTTTTCTTATAATGACACTAGTCCTATTGGATTACAGCCCCACTTTTAAGACTTCATTTAACCTTAATTACCTCCTTAAAGTCCCTACCTATAAATACACTCCCATTTTGAGGTATACTGGGGTTAGGGCTTCAACATTTGATTTTGGGAAAGGGGAAACAATTCGGTCCATAAAACGTTATATATTGAAAATAAGTTGTGAAAAATGTGATGATCAAAAAGACATTCTATCCATCCTCCAGGAGCTTACTGTCTAGATGGAGATATCTAAAGAAAGATGGGGCCATAAGTGATTTTGGAGCTCAGAGGAGGGTCAGACCACCATGAGCTACAGAAGGAAGGCTTCTGGGGTGAGCCAATGAACAGGGAACCTTGAAAGATGCACACACATCTCTAGAAATTCAAAAAGGAGGTCCTGCCTAAAAATTAAATAGATATGAGAAGTCCATTCTTAACTGCACATAATTGTATAAACATAAGCCTTTCCTGGGTATCTATTCTCTGCCAGGCACTGAACTGAAGGATGAGAATACAAAGACAAGGATTTGTACTGGAGTTTCCCATACTCCACGAGAAGGATGATTTTAGAGTCAAGGATTGACAATGGATTAGACAGGGAAGTCTGCAGCATAGACAAGCCATTTAAAGTTGCTTGTGGGGAACAGCTGAATCCCCAACAAGCCATACCTAGATACATCTCTCAGGCACAGAGTTGGCTACAGAGGGCATTGCGTAGGCTTATAACCTTGGGCTTATTCCCAGGATTCCTGAATCTCTCCTCCTTGCCTAAGACTAGCGTCCCTCTCCCTATCACATTGTTTTGATTGACTGCTTAGTTCCCCTCTGCCATTTAGCTTACATATTGTTCACATTTCAAGTTCCATGTGGCAGGTTCTTGTCTTTTGTATTTTACTATTTGCAATGTTCAGTCTACATGTGTGATGTCCTTTGTAAACCATGAATGTTAATCAGAGTTTAGGTGTCAGCAACAACAAATTTTGAGCTGACAATGTCTAAATCCTAAAAACGTTTGAAACCAGAATGCAAAACCATTGTCCTCACCACTCTCTATAATTTCCATTAATTGCTCTAATATGCTGGTTCCTCTTTTTGATTGCATGCCCTTTAGAAGAAAATCATTGATACATTAATTACAGCTTTCATCTAGAGGTTCGAGAATTTCTAAACATTTATTTGGATTTTATGCCAAACTGGGGGATAATTACACATAAAAGGATCATGCTGGGTTAGATACTGACATGGGATTTTAAAATATCCTTCCTCTAGTATAAATAGCCCAATTGGCAGCTCAGGCATGCATCTCATCGCTCTGTGCAGCTTGACCGACTACATTTTCTGTTTAGCGATAACACAGGATAATAGATGGTGCTCAGAGAGGTAACCTTCAAGCTCAATGACTGAGACATGCTTTCTGAACCACAGTTGCAGCAGGTGAGATTGTAAAGCCTGAGTCTTGGAGAAATGCTACAGGGTACCGGAAACCAGGCAGCAGTAACACAGCTTTCTTTTTCAAAAGAGAATCCCAGAAGGACCTGTCTTATTAATGTGGGATGACCGCAGTGTTGCCTTGTACTGGGGATGGCCCAGTTGAATTCCAGCAAATGGCACCTTGCTGTGGCTGCTCTCCTTTTAACAATCTGGAAGGTGCTTCTTGGGGTCTCGGCTGCACATCTTGGAGGGGCTGAAGATCACTGTCTTGCTTCATGCTGGACCTTTGGCTTTCTTCCTCTTCCCTGCCCTCCTTACCTGTACATACTCTTGCTGCTTCAATGATATAATGCTTTTCTTTACGGTTTGCTTATCCTCGCCTGTGAAACCACAGGTGAAGAATTGTAAACTAAGGGTTTTAGCCATGTATTCAAGAAGGGACTTGGCAATCAAATGGTTCCCATGAACACACACTGACATGGTTTCTTTCTGGATAGTCACCATCCACAGAGCTGGAAGGGAGCCAGAGAACAGCCTTCCTGAGTACGCTGATTGGGGTCCTGGGTGAAGCCAGTTGTCTGCAATGTTACTCCTGCTTGATGAATTTCTCTCAGGATCAGGACTGGAATGCAGAAATTGTGGATTAGTACCCCAACCACCATGTATGTGCCCAGTGACCTTGATGACATCAGCTCAAATGGGCTTCATTTCTGCCAACACACAGGATCATTTTTGTGCAATCACATACATTTATGCAGATAACAGCTACCATTTAAAATTACCATTTATCAGATAGTCACTATGTGCCAAGTATTAGATTAGGAAATTTACATATAGGATTTAATTTAATCTTCATGATAGCTTTGAAAATTAGTTATTATGCAGCTTGCCCAGAGTCATGAAGCTAATAAGAAAACCCCAAACCTGGGGTGCAGGTTGAACTCCAGAGCCTTGTTCTTTTCCCCATACCAGGCTGCATCTCAGTCAATACCTTAGATGCAGTTGAGTCCAAATATATGTGTGTGCACACACATAGGTGAGCACGTGCATGTATGGAAAAGATGTTTACACCAAGGGCGTGAGTCTTGTGTCTTTGGTTCCAAATTCCCTGGGACACACGTTTTATCATCTCATCCTGAGCCCGGAATGATCCTTTCCAGCCTCTCTGAGAAGCAAGTACTTATGGCTTCTCTTTGTTTTTATTTTCTGTGTAAGTGAAAACATTGTAATTTTTTTTTACATGTGTTACAGAATAATTGAGCCCATGTTCATGTCACAAATTATGTGGCTGGTTTCTCATGCTTTTGAGCCACCTGTGTTGTGTCTGACAGCTATACCAATTTTGTTTACTGGGAAGTCCGGGGAATGAGGCATGTGCTTCCCTTATTTCTCTTGTGATTAAGGCTATGTCCATCATTATCTCATTTAATCCTCCCAGCAACCTCTGAGGAGAGGATTATGATAATCACTCCAATTTTGCGGCTGAAAACATTGAGGCTCAAAGAGCTTACAATATTAGTTTTAAATCACCCATGAGAAAGTAGCAGATCTGGAATCCTCAGTTTCCCCTTCTTCCTCCTCCCTGACTTGAAGTCCCATCCTCCCTGCACTGGCCCAGCAGGGCTGCGTGTGCTCCCTCATCTGCCTCCTGGGACCTCCCCCCGCCAGGTCCTGAGCAGGAGGCTTGCCCTGTGTGCGCCCAGCTTGTCACCAATTCCTGCCAGGATCAGGGGAGGAATAAACAGGGGCTCAGCAGGTCCTGTGTTTGTGTTCTGCCTTGTTTCGATAAAATATGATCTTCCTGCAGGCAGCCCAATGCAGTCCACCGAGTTTGTTAAATCAAGAGCTCTCTCCATGCTGCTCTCACTAAAAGATACTTTCACTTATGCACAGGTGGTGGTCCCGAGACTCGAGCTGCCCGGGGACGCTGGTGGGGAGGAGCTGCTGCTGAGCTGGGAATGTACTGCCTGGACATGGCAGGTGGGACGGAGATTTGAGACACAAGTCCACATCCACGTCTCATTTTATGCTTTTCCAAAGTAACTTACAAATCTTATTCCATTTTGATGCGTATGGGTTCAATTATCCCCCTTTTATAGATGACTGAGCAGAGGCCTAGCAACATGAGGTGACTCACTCAGCGTCACTCAGCATGCTGGTGCAGAGCTGGGATCCAGGTGAGCTTACTCTTGATGAGGCGTTTGCTTGCTGTGTTAAATGATGACACTTTCTTTTAGCGGCACTGCTATCCTTCCCGACCATCATTAGTTCATGACTACAAATACATGCTTTCCTGTGGTTTGGCCTTTTTGCTGTCACCTGACTCTAATTACTGGAAAGGTTTTCTTTATGCTGAGCTGAAATCTCCTCTTTCATTGTAATTCAGGCCTCCAGAGCTTCACAGAATAAGTATTCAGCTCAAGTCTTCTCTTGTCCCAATATCTCTGATTTCTTCAGCCTGTTCTCATGAGAGACAGAATCTAGGCCTCTCTCTATCCTGATTGCCTTTCTCTGGATGCACATGCCATGAAAAATGAAAGTTCAACTCCCCAGATGGGATCTAATCAGGTCAGTGCAGAGGGAGGTCTCTGCCGGCTGTGTTGGGCTCCCAAGGCTCTAGATGAAGTGGTCTCTGAAGGGGCCCTGTCCATCACTCAGGCATGAGCTTATTTCCTGATAGGCCTCACTGTGCCTTCTGGAGGCATCTGGTTATCTTCCCCAGTATGGGCTGGTTCTATGAGAATGGGCATGGTCCAGTCCACAGTGTCAATAGTGCAAAGGTTAAGAAACATTATAATTCATTATCTAAAAAAAAAATTCCACAAATAATGAGCTGCTTCATCAACAAGGAACATTTACTGCACATCAGTTATGTACAAGGTTTGGTGCCAGGCCCTAAGGCTATGAACAGTAAGGTGTTGTTCTCATAAAAACAATTTCCCTACATTTTTGGAGACCATTGGAGTTTACAGATTGTCTCTATACCGATCATCTCACAAGAATCTTCGTCCCTCTGCAGGATATGGAAGTGAAATCTGCATTGACCTCAGTCTGGAGACAGATTCTGCAAGGACCAGGGATCAGAAAAATAGAGGGAATCTCAAAACAGGGGCTGAACAGAGACTGTTTGAGACATGGAGGTTCAAAGGCCAGTGGGGGAAGACAGAACATTGCTCAAACAGATGGGCTAGAAGCAGATACTGAAGCTGGTGTTTGCAGCAAGGCCTCTGGGAAAAGAAATTTTAAAGAGCGAGAAGGTCAGAAGGAAATCTAAGGGATTTGGCCTCGGAGGTCGGCTTTAATCTATCTCCTGGCATGTGGTGTGCAGGTCAACAAATAATCAGCTAAAGGGTGGAACAGATAACAGTTCGAGGACATTCACCACATTAAAGAGGAGGAAAAGTGGAGATTCCCAGCCAGTTGTGAAAGTTGTAAGCAATCGAAGCAAAATTAAATTCTAGCCTCCTGACCCCTTAATCCCAGCCGCTTTCTATTACCCCCTGCCATTTCTGCCTCAAGGATGCTATCTTTCCCCCAGTAACTACAATAACCCAGGTTAGAATAAGCTGGGTGAGTGTTAAATGCTCTGTATTGTCACGCTGGGCTAGAGAACTGGGAACTTCAACCCTATGTTGTGCACATGTTTCAGTCCATTAAAATGTCAGCAGCTGCCTGCTCAATCATGTGGTAGAAATATACTTTTTGATTCAAAGCAGCAGCCAAACTTTTATTTGTGGATATTTCTTGTTAGATAATAAATTATAGGGTTTCTTAACCTTTGCACTGTTGACACTTTGGACTGGACACTTCTTTGTTGTGGGGACTGTCCTGGGCATTGTAGGATATTGAGCAGCATCCTTGGTCTCTACCCACTAGGTGCTGGTAACACTCCTCTCCCCAGTTGTGACTACCAAAAATGTCTCCAGATATTGCCAAATGTCCTCTAGGGGGCACAATTTCTTCCCATGCTCTGCATTGAGAACCACTGATCTGTTCATATGAATTTAAACTCAAAAGATACCAAAGGTGTGCAAATATCTTTTTCGAATAATGACTTCTTTTCCTCTGGGAAGATACCCAGTAGTGGGACTACTGGATCAAATGGTAGCTCTACTTTTAGTTATTTAAGGAATTGCCACACTATTTTCCATAGTGGTGGTATTAGTTTACATTCCCACCAGCAGTGTGGAAGTGTTCCCTGATCGCCGCATCCATGCCAACATCTACTGATTTTTGATAATTTGATTATGGCCATTCTTACAGGAGTAAAAAGATATTTCACACGCATGTTTATAGCAGCACATTTCACAATAGCAAAATCGTGGAACCAATTCAAATGCCCATCAATCAATCAGTGGATAAAGAAACTCTGGTATATATGAGATTGGATACTACTCAGCCATGAAAAGGAATAATTAATAGCATTGGCAATGACCTGAATGAGATTAGAGACTATTATTCTAAGTGAAGTTACTCAGGAATGGAAAACCAAACATTGTATGTTCTCACTGATATGTGGGAGCTAAGCTATGAGGACGCAAAGGCATAAGAATGATCAATGGACTTTGGGGACTTAAGGGAAGAGTGGGAGGGGGGCGAGGGATAAAAGACTACAAATATGGTGCAGTGTATACTGCTCAGGTGATGGGTGCACCAGGATCTCACAGATCTCCACTAAAGAACTTACTCGTGTAACCAAACACCACCTGTTCCCCAATAACTTATGGAAAATAAATTTTAAAATTGCCTAGAATAAACTTGGAACTTAAAAGAAAAGGTACCAAAGGTCCAAGAGCAGTCTTTCTCTCTTCTGCCCAACCACTCAGCTATCCTGCAACAGTTTTTTTTTTTCTTTTTTTCCCCAAATTGCTGTATTTGGTGTTTTGTATTTTTGCAATGAAGCCACACTTGTCATTGCTGGGAACACTGAGGCCTTGCATATGAAAGGTGAGCCATTTCTCTGAGGCTGCCTGAGGGCCCTGACAGCCACTGAGGCCACCACTCCAGGCTGGCTTTGCAAATGTCGGCAAACATTAGAAATTAGGGCCGGGTACTGTGGCTTACGCCTGTAATCCCAGCACTTTGGGAGGCTGAGGCTGGCAGATCACCTGAGGTCAGGAGTTCAAGACCAGCCTGGCCAACATGGTGAAACCGCGTTTCTACTAAAAACATAAAAAATTAGCTGGGCAGCATGGCAAGCGCCTGTAATCCCAGCTACTCTGGAGGCTGAGGTGGGAGAATCACTAGAACCTGAGAGGTGGAAGTTGCAGTGAGCTGAGATCATGCCACCGCACTCTAGCCTGGGAGACAGAGCGAGACTCTGTCAAAAAAAAAAAAGAAAGGGAAATTAGGAGTGGGCCTTTGGTCCCCGCCTTTGAATAGTGTAATGTCTAACCTGCTTTGAAGAACACAAGAAAGCAACCTGACATAAAACTTACCCCTCACTCAACCCTGCTCATGCTTCCTGAGAGCCAAGGAGTTCCTTCCTGCCTTTGACGCAGCCAGCCTTTGCCAATAGCTTAGCTCTAGTTCAGTGTTTCTCCAGAAGTTCTGTAATGAGTGTCTCATGTGTGCAAAGCATTTTCCCAGCTAAAATGCACATGATTATTTTCTTAATAGACCTACACAGACAGAAACACTCCCATTCGACAGATGAGAAAATGGAGTTTAGTATGCGTTCACATTTCCTCTTTAACTAAAAACTATTGTAAATCAGTCTCAAATTTTAGAAAAGTTACAAATGCAGTACAAAAACTTTTCTTGAAGCATTTGACAGTAGGCTGTTGTCCTGATACCCCATCATACCCAAATACTTCAGAGCGTGTTTCCTATGGACAAGGACAATCTTCCACATAACCACAATATACACACAAAAACATCCAATTAACATTGATTCTTTCCTATCATCTAATCCTCTATCCCATTTAAGTTTTGCCAAATGTTCCATTAGCAGCCTTTAGAGCAAATAGATCCAGTTCAAAGTCATATGGTACATCTACCAGTCATGTTTCTTGAATCTTTTCCTGCATGGAACAGTTTCTCAGGTTTTTTTTTTTTTTTTGACTTCCAGGACACTCTGAAAGGCATAATATAATTGAATCTATTTTATTTTCTTAGTCAATGTTTATTATCTTCAGAGGGACTGAAAACTTAAAATTGTGTAGTTCAAAACTTACAAAATTAAATACAAGTAAAAGGAATGTAAATCATCTTTCAAATAGTGTACAAGTTTGCAGCATTTATACTATGGAGGTATCAAAGCTTAAAATTACAATTGGATTTTGGGATCTGCTGTCTATTGAAAACCATAAATTTTTATAATATATATAGTTCCAATCCAACACAAAGAAGTCCAGTCTAGCTCTCTCCCTTTCCATATTTGTGACTCTCTAAAAGGGAGAAACCTGACTCCCATTGCCATGCTGTATTTTCTAACTCGTTCCTCTCCCTTTGTGTAAATAACCTCCCATCCTTGCCATAGACCATGCACACACCTCCTCACTCCACGCTGGGCTGCTCTGCTACTCCAGGCTCAGGCTCTTACTTCCTGTTCTTGGCCATTCCTTTATATCCTCACCTGTCCTGTCTGTGTGGATGCTTTCCTCACCATTCTCTGACTCCTATACCCTTCATATGGACACTGCAACTCTTCCAGCCCTCCCCCCGCCCAGCTGGAGAAGATGTCCAGCTTGGTCAGCCTCACCCAATGGCTTTAGGACTGGATTATTCAGGAAGGGAAGAGGAGAGGAGTATGAGCAGGAGAAGGTAGAGGAAGGGCTCACGATTACTTTTGTTTGCAATCAGGTTACACCTCACCCACTGTATTGCAAAGTACTCTCTCTGGGAGGTCACTGGTGTTCTTATCTTCATCTTCCTCTTCCAGATCCTTCAGCAGCAAACACAGTTGATCATGTCTTTTTTTCTTGAAACCTTCTGTTCCCTTGGCTTTTTACTGTTATTTTCCTTTACCCATCCCTAAAATATTGATGCTTGCTTGTGATTTCCCCTTGCTTTCCTTCTCTTCTCATTCTACACCATTGCTTTGAGTTAATGTATCCAATTCAACATCACAGGGGGAGCTGTGGATGAATGTCTTTCTTCTAGTGCCAGACATAGTAGATGACATATCCCAAAGTCGGAAGCTGTATCTCAGTTAAACAAGTCCACAACTTTCTTTGCTGCAAGACTTCAAAATGCCTTTTAACATATTAATGGACATTCTGAATCTTCAGGAGGGTGATAATCTCAGTCCCAAATTTATTTGGCCAGAAAACAATGTTTCTGTTTTTTGGACTCTCTATTAGCATCTTGCAACAAAACTGGTGTTTGGTGGAGCACAGAGTGGAAAGTGATGCTTGGAAATGATGCTTAAAAGATGCCCTGGAAACATATCCAGGAGGCCCTCATCATGGGCTGCCTTCTAAAGAGGAGAGCATGTGACACATCCGATCAGTTGACCCAATTTGGAGGTTCTTTAGAAGGAGGAGTGCAAGTGTGTTTCTATGTTGGTCTGAAGGATATAGAGATGCTGATGGTGAACATTCTCAACATCTGCCCCTTCAATTGGGTACAGTGCACATAAACCATAACTTTATGGAATCTGAGTCCAGGTTACAGCGCTTGTTCTGCATATACAAGTTATTTATGTGCCCAGAGTCTCAGTTTCCTCAACTGGAAAGCAGACATGAGAAAAATCCTACAGAAAATGGCAGCTGTGAGAATGAAAGCTGTATAAAGTGGGCAGTTGTGATCACCTTCTCCTTCTTCAGTGCCCTCCCAAGCCACACTAGTTGATAGTGGTGGAACTTTGCTTAAACTCAAGTCTACTGCCCCTTAGGTTTCAGAAACTAGCAGATGTGGCCTCAGCATTGACTCTGTAATACTAGCTGATTAGCCTTTGGTTTCTTACCTAACCTCTCTGCACATAGCTTTCCTCACCTATGAAATGGGTAATAATACCTATCTCAAGTTGCTGAAATGATGGAAAGAGAGTGTGTGAAAAGCTTAGCAGAGTGGCTGTCCCATGTTGAGAAATTAACAAATATAGCATGGAGTGCTTCTAAAGCATGCATGCATCGAACTGAAGAGTCCTGTTTGGAGGGGATTGTTGACCTCCATGACGAAGCAATGGTTTTGGAAACATCACTCCCTCACCCCACCATAATGCTTCAAAAATCTAGTGGCTAGACCCTTCTTGCTTCCTCTTCTTCTTCTTTTTTTTTTTTTTTTTTTTTTTTACAAGGAGGGAAGTAAAGCTGCCTCATTTGTTGTTTCCAGGATTTGAAGTGTGACTCAGAAAGAAGAGAGGTCTACTCTTCCTGTTCCTTTTCCTTCCTTCCCTCTCTAACGTGTCTTGAGGTAAGTGTGCAGGCTGCCCTAGGCTTGTTTTGATAACTGGATGTTCAGAGTCACATGGTACATCTACCAGTCATGTTTCTTGAATCTTTTTCCCATGGAACAGTTTTTTTTCCACGTGGATGTGCCTTAGGCTTCTTTTTGATAACTGGTCTCTGAGACCCCCCGGTCTGTGGGGGAAAGGACATTAGGCTTCTTTCATCTCCCTTTCTCCAGAGGACTCAGGTCTGGAGAGAGTTTCGTCTGAGAAGTTTAACTCAGACTGTGCCAATTTGGGGTTTATTCTACCTCTCTGAGTTGTTGCTGCTTTCTCGAAATTAGGCGATGGAGTATTTTGAACCAAAGAAGAGCCTTACAGAACTTCCTGTCTACCTCCCTCATTTTGTGCATGAACCGAGGCTTAGACCTGGTTCAAGGTCACACTTGGAGATAGAGCTAGGGCTAGAATCTGGGGCCCCTAAGTTCCTTCCTGCCTTGCCCTCCATGCATGCGATATTAATTTCTTTGACTTTCGATTTCATGGTTAGTATTTTCCTTGTTATCTTTGCTATCTCAGATTTTATCAGATCATTTGTTTATTGTCCAGATAAGAAGAACATGGCATACCTCTGAAATAATTTTAAAATCAATGTATCTTCTTCTTTAATATCTAAACATTTTAATCATGCTTATAAAGCGCTGCAAATGACATAATTTCTGGCTTGCTGTAAACTATTGACAGTTTATAACAAAAATGTTCCATCTCTTCTTTTAATGCATACAAAGGAATATAACAGTTATTTTATATGCACCATCATCCTTTAAAAAATACAATACATAAACTATTTTAAGTTA
>NW_016805181.1:780937-806156 GCF_001698545.2 Rhinopithecus bieti | reverse complement strand
TNCCATCTCTTCTTTTAATGCATACAAAGGAATATAACAGTTATTTTATATGCACCATCATCCTTTAAAAAATACAATACATAAACTATTTTTAAGTTACAAATTTGTTTTTCCTTATTCTCCTGTACTTTGAATTTCTACTTCTCTTCCCCTTCAGAATTTTAAATTAATATATTTTTACACTTAAAAATCTTTTTGTTAATCACTCTATCATACTTTGAGGATTCCTGCATCAAAAATATGCATATAATTTGAAATGTAAATTTTTAAATTCCCTTATCTATTAAGGCTATTAAGTGTTAACATTGTTTTCTGTGTTGAATTGCTATTACAATTTTTTTTTTTTTTTTTTTTTTTTTTTGAGACAGAGTCTTGCTCTGTCGCCCAGGCCGGAGTGCAGTGGTGCAATATTGGCTCACTGCAAGCTCCACCTCTCGTGTTCATGCGATTCTCCTGCCTCAGCCTCCCAAGTAGCTGGGACTACAGGCGCCCGCCACTGCACCCGGCTAATTTTTTTTGTATTTTTAGTAGAGACGGGGTTTCACCATGTTAGCCAGGATGGTCTCGATCTCCTGACCTCGTGATCCGCCCGTCTCGGCCTCCCAAAGTGCTGGGATTACAGGCATGAGCCACTGCGCCCAGCCTACAATTATTTTTAACATGCAGCTAACCAGAGCAAAATACACACAGTGCTCATTTTTATACCTATTAACTAAATATGAAACGTAAATGTCATTGGAAGTGGTGTCTTAGCTGGATTAGGTGCTTTATCATGTTATGAGTCGATGAGGCCTTGGGACACGTGTAGTTCGTTGTTGTATGTTGCGGAGGCGAAGCCACATGGAAGGATTTGTGGTGAGTTACGGGCATGTCTTTCTTTTATAGGGTGGGGAAAGGATGGCTGTGAAAGGGGAGGGGGGAGATGGCAGCCACCATGTCCCCGTGCCAGCCTATACTGTGGAGTGTTCTCGGGTACAAATCGAGGAAAGGGTATTCAGAAATCCATGAGTGAGGAGCTGATTCCATCAACATTCTCTATGCTTGGGAATTCCTGGAAAAGTCTTCTGGTATTTCTAGGGGCATCACACCTGAGTTTGAAAACCGCTGGAGTCAAGGAAAGTACATGGATATGGTCTTAGTGCATAAATGTCCCACTGAAAAGAGAGCTGCCGTTGGGATGCCGCACGACCTGTGTTCATTGCATGCTTTTTCCAATGCATTGTGAAGCAGTTTTCCCTTTATTGTAATTTTATATCATGGGATGGCTTAGTTGCTGGGGCTAGGTTAAGTGTCACGGTCTATGTTGAACACTAAAGAGACAAAGATGAGTAAAGTCTGGCCTCTGCTCTCAAGATACTCATAGTCAAGAAGGGAGATGAGATAAGTCCATTGTCACTATAATAAGTGCTTTAATCAGGGCTTTACAGGCAGCATAGAAGGAAGAGAGAACACTTGCAAGTGGGGAAAAGAAAGGAAGTTTCCATGGGGAAGAGCTCATTTTAACTGGCTCTTGACAAAAAAATAGGTAGGGGTTGAACATTCTGAGGGTAGAGAAAGAACATTTATAGCAAGAGGCAAAAGGCCACAAAAGTCTGGGTTGTTCCTTAATTGGTCCCTTCCATCTATCAATCACTGACTTGATGGAAGTCCCACGGTGACAGTCAGGATGGCATCAAATGATATGTGATAAAATGCCTGAGACAAATATAGGTGCTTTAATTGCAATACATATTAAAGCCATTAACCTAATTATGGTGATGGTATGCTGTGTCTTGCTCTAAAGAGGAATAGTTTGCAGTGTAAAATAGTAACAACTTCCTTCTGGCTGCTTACTTCTTGATTTTAATTCAACAACTCTGGGAGGCAGAGTTTATTATTATGTCCATATAAAAGTGGAGACTGAGGCCCTTGGAGGGTTAGGTCTCCTGCTCCAAGGTCATAGCTGGTGAATGGCAGAGCTGGAATGTACAAACAGGTGTGTCCACCTTAAAATCCTGTGCTTCTGCCAGTCACCTGCAGCTTGCCTCCTTCTCTTCTCTGGCACCGTCATGAAATACCAGTGTAGCTATAAATTCCACACACATTTCACCTGGCCAGCTCCCCGCACACAGTTCTGTTCAGGTCGCTGATTGAGGTAAACTGGCTCTGCGGCTGTTATTCACAGTGGTTATGACAGGTTGAGGTGGCTGCTTGGAGAACAGACAGCCGAACAAGAGGCCACAGTCTCAGGAATAGGCAGATGTGGGATGTCTTCGTTGTGCAGCCACCAAATAATCGTTGAGTGCATCCCCCACAATTGATTCTCTCATTCACTTATTGAACAAATGTTTATTGAGACCCCGTTAATTTGCAAGACTCTCTGCTAGGTACTGAGAAATGGAGAGAAAAGGACCAGTAATATGCTGAGCAGTTACTGGGTAGGGGAGAACTCAGACAAGCAGACTCTTGGCACTACTGTGTGGAGGAAAACCAGGGCTGGGCAGTCACCCCCTAGTCCCCTTTCCTTGCATTTCTATCGTTCTCCCCATCCTTCCTTCAACCTGGTCTCATTTCATCCCTACAACTCTGTGGCAGGCATCGTGATTTCTGTTTACAGACACAAGAACTCAGGCTCAGGTTACGGAACTTGCCCAAGCATGCGGATTAGAGGTGGAAACCCAGATGGAACCCGGGTTCCAGGCACCCAGGGCTGGGGCCTGTCAGCCTGTCATGCTGCCATCAGCTGTATTTGCACAAATCCTTCCCATCCACACTGGCCTGTAGCTCAGCTCTAGGGCTCCAGAGGGGAGTATGCTCCCTAAGATGCTGCTGAGACCGTCACTGTCTGCTGTGGTATCACAACCCCTGATTGCAATCCCAGTTCTTTTATCGGAGCTGAGTCATCTCTATCCCATTTCACGTGTGTGTCATATTCAAATACTTCGCAGCAGAATTGCTGTGCCTGATGGTGGGATGCTGCCTGAGACCTTGCTGGGTGTGGTTTGATATACATTATAGGCACTCCATTCCCTTCTAAAATTAGGAAAATATTTAACTTTGAAGCCCCAAGGGTTTTGGTTAAAGGACTGTGGACCCATAGCAGAGATTGGATCTGGCAACTGAAAAAAAGGAAAGGAAGAAGGAAAGAAAAAGAAAAAAAGAGAAAGAAAGAAAAAGAAAAGAAAGAAAAAAATTTTAGAAAGGATATATACCATGTAGTGGGGCATGGGAGGGGAACTTCTTTTGGTTTTGGGTGTGCTGGGTTGGCTTCAGGATGATGTTGCTGAGCTGAAATGGGAGGGAAGTCAGAGACCTCAAGTGGTCGAAGAAAGCTGGATTTCTGTTTAACTCACAGATAACACAACTGAGGTTCAGAGAGGAAAGAGAACTTGTCCGAGACCACGTATCTTGTTCAAATTACAGTTGGGCTAAAATCCAGGTCTTAGGGCACTCAGGTCCCCAAGTCCCCAGCTGCACGGCCAAGGGCAGCCAGCAGATACCTGCGGCTAGCATGTCCTGGCTTGACACGTGCACCTGGACAAAGCTGTGTTCCAGCTTTTGTCTGCCTCTGTCGCTCCCCAGGCTCTTGCGTGGCTTCCTGGTCCTGTCACCAGCTTGTTTACAAGGCCCCCTGGAAGCTCCCCTGGCTCAGCAGCTGAGGGCAGTGTGCGTGGCCGGTCTTGTGGTCCCCATGCTGGGACACAGTGGGCACTTGTCTCTGTCGTCTGACAGCAGCCCCCAGAGGAGCACGTGGATCTATCAGGCCCTCTTTCTGGCTGCTCCCCTGCTCCTCTGGGATGGGAATTCAGCACCATTTCCAAAAGCAAATGGCCTTGAGTTTCCTGTTTTAGATTCACTAGGCTGTTGCTGACATCCTGGGAGGAGTGTTGTTTAACAGCCCCTCAAGAGCCTCCACTGCCCAGCAAACCCCTCTTCTCCCTGTCAAGAGCTCGGAAGGGCCACATCAGGAGGCCTGGGGCCCCACAGGTGACGAGTCACTGAGCTGTGACCAAGCAGCAGGGACCTCCAGGCTGCTGGGAGGTGGGCACAAGCCCAGAAGGCAAGGCCCCGGAGAGGCAATGACAAATGAGAGGAGGCAGCCCAGTAGGTGGTGGCATGTGGGAGGCCTGGCAGGAGCCAGCAGTGGTGGCCTTGCAGGTGGCCAAAGCCTGGCGCAGGGAGTCTGGGAACAGGTGCCACCTGAGCTCTTGGCAGGCGGGTGACTGGCTTCAGGGAGCCGGGGGTGCAGGTGGCAGGGTTGCAGCTGCTGGCCTTGTGTCCTGGACAAAACTGGTATATGAGGCATCACCCCAGGTTTGGATAAAGCTTTTCAGCAGCAATGAACAGTTCACAATTCCTTAAATATCGCCTCCTCTCTCCACCTGCCTGCAAAGCCTCTTCACCTGGCTGACTCCTGGTCTCGTTTGGAGATTCAGAGTAGGTGGTACTTCCTTTAAGATGGCTTCTCACCCTGGCCTCTGCTCTGGGCTGGGCTGGGAGCCTCTCCTAGGTGCACCAGTGCTCCCTTCTCTCTGCCACACCCTGACCACAGTGCCTCACTCCCAGTGATTGGCCTAGACAGCGAGCTTGTTGAGGGAGGGACAGTGTCTTGTTTGACTGAGCCTACATGTGCAGGACAGTAGCTGGTCAGTGCAGGACTTGCGGATATGTGTTGAATGAAAAGACAGATGCAGGGCCAGGAATCAGGACTGAAGGAGTTGCTTGCCGGGAGCGTAGTCTCAGCAAGAAGGAAGAGCCTAGTCCCAGGTCAGGACAGTGGCTGCAGCCTGGTGACCCAGTGGTGGTCTCTGGTTATTGAGCCCAGTCCCCACCAGTCTGGCCTTGGATGGAGCAAGAGTATGCACTTGACTTGGGATTGAGGCACAGGTGGTTCTCAGTGCAAGGAGAAGAGGGACCCAGTGTCTTCCCAGGCAGAGCCTGATGCCATCCCATTTCCCGGGACTGGAAGCAAGGCCACCATTTAGCACTTCTGTCCTTGGAGAGGAGGCCTGGGGGCTGGGCTGATGGAGAAGGTGGCATGGCATTCTTTGAAATGGATAGAAAGAAAAGATGCGGCTGTTTCCCACCTGGGCCTGGGTGTGTGCCCTGCACAAGGGACTTCGCAAGCAGAGAGAGAGCATCTGGCACGGATGGACTGGAAGTGAAACTGCATACAGGGCCTGCTTTGCTTTTTTGCCTCCCCAGCCTTGCTGTCCCCACTGCAGGGTCATTTTATTCCATGTGCCCACTCATTCCTGTCCCTGCCTCTAGGGCTGCTGTTGCCATCAGTAGTGCTTGGTACTTTATAGCTCCAGGAGGGCAGCAGGGACAGTGTCTGTTTTTCTCCCTACTGTTTCCCCACTGCTGGGCAGGAGTACTCAGCACATAGAAGATTCTACTAGCCACTTGCTGAATGCAAACTTCAAGAATCATGACTCAGTTATTGGCTCCATACTGTGAGCCAGGCACCATCCAAAGCAACCGATAACGTTTTCTAATTTAGACTTCACAAAATGCTTTGAGGTCAGAAGCCCCTTTTACAGGTGAGGAACCCAAGGCAGACAAGTTAGGCACTTGCCAGATGTCACACAGCAAGTAATTAACAGAGATGGGTCGGTAACCTAGGTCTGCTTGTTTGCAGAACACGTGTTCCCTCCTACGGTGCACAGGCCACTTCACCTACACAGGCCCAGCCTTCATCTGCACGGGTCCAGCCTTTACCTGCACAGGCCCAGCCTTCACCTTCATGGGCCTAGACTTCACCTACCACTTGGTTTGACTCAGTCAATGGGCCTCTCCGTCAGCACCACTTCTTTGCAGAAGCAAGGCTGAGGCATAGAACATGAGCCATCTGTGCCTCCTTCTCCCTTGTTCACTATATTCAAGCAATAAAACAATTCATTCTCCTTTGCCTTCATCATGTGTTGAAAATCTCTTCTCAGTCCTATTGCCAGCAGGTTAGGCAAGACTGTCATCACTTAATCTAGGCTCTACTGCATGACTCAGGCTCCCTGCTTCAATCCATCTTGCTCGAAAGACTCATCCTTAGGAAGCATCTCTGCTGCTCAGAAACCTAGAGTGTAAACTCCCCATCTGCCTGGCCTAGCAGTCAGAAGTCCCACCAGCAGACCTGTGGTGTCTTGCTGCTCCCCTGACGATGCTGACTGGACCAGTTGTAGGTCTTCCTGGAGCCCTTTTGCTGTGATTCTGTGGCTCTGCTTCTCTTCTCCATGCTGCCTCTCTGAAACTGACCCTTGAAGGCATAGTATTCACCTAGGGAACATTTACTAAGGCCAGGCCCCCATCTTAGAGTTAGTCATTAGTTAAATTCGTGTCCGTTTACCAGGTTCCAGACTCTAGTTAGTATGCAGTTGGCTAGAATAATGCTTTTCCCCCTCTGCCTGAAACTGACTCAAATTTCTTCTTCTGCACAACTAATTAAAAGTGAACTAAAATTAAAACCACTCTCAGTATTAAAGTGGCAAAAAAATAAATAAAATAAAAACAGAGTGACTTCCCCACTTCCTCACAGTAACAGCCACTTCTTGTTATTCCAGAAAGGGAGTTTTCTGTCCTTCTTAAAATTATTCTCATTATAATTGCTTCAGGAACCTAGAGTAGTGTTCAAAGTTTGTGCTTGTGGGGTCTAGGTGATAATCCTCCCAAATTCTATAATTATGTGTGTACAATGATTAAAAACATTTCTTGGAGGTTGATATATAATGAGCGTTTTTTACATTCTTAAAAAAGGTTTAAGATTATATGAATTGGAATAAGACATTCCAGTTAGAATAGATTTGTAGCTCATTCAGATTAAGCCTTAAGAATTAAAATAAAAATTAGCTATGAAAGCGTACTAAATCCAGCTTCCACCCCAGGATGTAGAGAGATGGAAGGAGTATTGCTACCACTTTTGCAATGAAAAAGAACTGGGCTTATTTCAAATGCATGACTGCTTTTGAAACTACTGGAGAGCTGAGGTCATGAAGGTAATGACTTGTGAGGAGTCTAAGGAGAGACAGTTCCTATGGGAGAGAAAATGTGAACATACATTCACCTGAGATAGAAACACGAGTAGGAATAGTTCAGCTGGAAGAGCTCACTAACTGGTGAAAGCTGAATGTGGACTGATGGGACACAGGGAAGACTTGGGGCTGCTGAAATTAGGGGGTACACACTTTCCTACAGGCTTTGTCTACAAGCCTTATGAACCCTATATTTTTTGTGAGGGCACTTAAATAAAATATATGAGTACAGAGCTGGAAAAGGGAAGAGCAGCAATGTGGGAGTGACCAGAAACTGCCCCATCATTGTCTCTCATCTCCACTGCAGAAGGATAACCCTAATAGGCAGGGCTATGGCATTAGTCTGCTGTCCCTGGCAGTGCTGAATACTCCCTGCAGCTGCTGGAGGAAGGGAGATTGGTGGGGAGATGGGGGTTGGCCACTACTCCTGGGGAATGGGAAGGATCAAGTGCTGATTCCGCTATTACAGACAGAAAGGAGGCAGAAGTTAAAAGGCCATACTCCAAGGACCCAGGGACAAGGTCCGGGCTTGAGGTGAAGCCTTTATCAGAAACACAGAGCTGGTACTTACCCACCTTTATCTCCACAACCAACCTAAGATTTTACTAACAAATAATAGGAGAATACTATTGAGTGAAGGACAGGAGAGTATGAAAATGTGGAAAGGAACCCTCTCTCAGGTATAGAATAAAGGGAAGACCAAAGCTCAGAATCAAACGGATATTACTTTAGTATACCCTGGACACAAGCTGTCTGTATAGGATTTTGAAGGACTATTATACACTGAGGATAACTACAGTGACTATAAATCTCAAACCCAGCTCAACACCTGATTAGATTAATGTGAGCCCCCACACTAGGGATCTAGCAAAAGGAAAGCTGTGTCCATTTCTAGACATAAAAACTATTATCTCAGTCTCTACTGTCCTATACATCATGTCTTCCTTTAACAAAAAATCATGAGGATATATGAAAAGGCAATAAAAAGCAACATACTCCCAAGAAACAGAGCAATCATCAGAACTCAACACTGATATGACAAAGATGTAGAAACTCTTGGTCATGGAATTTAAAGTAATTATGATTAATATGTTAAAGACCCAGATGGTTTCACTGGTGAATGCCAAATATTTAAGGAAAAACTAAGGTCAATTCTACATAAATTCTTCTAGAATAGAAAATGAAACACTTCAAAACCCATTTTACAAGATTAGCATCACCCTCATACCGACACCAAAGACGTTACAAGAAAATAGAGTTACACATCAACATTCCTCATAAATACAGATGCAATGACTCTCAATAAAATATTAGTAAATCAAATTCATTAATATATAAAAAGATAATACATCATGATCAAGTGGGGGCTCATCTCAAGAATGCAAGGTTGGTTTAACATTTGACATTTGATCAATGTAATTCACTTAATAGACTAAAGAAGAAAATGAAGAGAGATATAAAAGCATTTGGCAAAATTTAACACCAATTCATCATATAAACTTTAGTGCTCAGGAATATAAAGAAACTTCCTTTACCTAATAAAAAGTGTCAGGTGGTTGCAGGATCAAATGCAGACGGTAACAAAATGATCTAACTGTATTATGTATTTATGACACAACATCAATGAAGAGGGTGAGAAATAAAGTAGCTGACCTAAGAAACTTTGGAAACAGTGTTTGCCCTGTTATTATAAGGTTAAAGACAAAAAAACAACTGCTCATTTGTGCTGTAATTGGTAAATTTGAATCTCAACAATTTTAGCAAGTAAATATGTCAAAGTTAGCAAGTATGTAACAAACAGTAGATTGTGAGGGAAATCTTCTTTCTCACTGTCAGAGAAAGAAGATGCCAAGAAGCAAAATGGAAGGAAGTTACAATAAACACTGTGTTGCTAGGTTCGATTTGGATATATCGATATGGATGTATGTTTATTTTGATATGTGCATATATGTGTATGTGCAGTTAGATACAAAAATACATACAGGTATATGTTTACTATTAAAGAAAAATTGCTCTGAAGCTTGTTAAAATGGTCATGGAGACTTTATTTAAGACTATTGGAATAGGAAAAAGAGATTGGGTTCAACTGAGAATACAGCAAAGACAGCTAGGAATTTACAGTCAATAAGCAAAGTGAGGGGGTCAGTGGATGGAAAATCACTATAGGAGACATCAAGGATAGGGGATTCTTGTTAAACTGACCCAGCAGAATTCTTACCAAAGGAAAGTCAAGGACTTATACATCAGAGGGGAGGGATGAGGAACTTGATCAGGTATCATGGATAATCAAATATCAAGGGTATGAGTGGAGAGATGACCTAGCAGGATTCTTTCCTAAGACTGGGCTGGGCAGGCCAAAGACAGTACAGGGGCCTCTTCTAGAAGAGGGCTCAGAGAAGCCTGAGTAAAGTTTGGTCAAAGAGAAAGTCTATGTCAGTATACGTAGACTACCATACATAGATGTATCTCCTAGTTCTGTATGCTGACACAGTCTAGAGGCAGTGACACCGCAGCAGCAATGAGCACAACTAGCACCCAGATCTTGATTTCTAAATAGCACTCTACAATAAAAGGAACCAGGGCTCCTTGGAGAAATGGCTGATTCTAGGTCTGGGACAAGCAAAAAATAAGAAACTCATACAATGATATAAAAATGATTGAATAAATACATAAAGGAGAAGGTGCAGATCTTTCTTCTAGTTAATAAATGTAAAAGAAATATTAGCAATTTAAAAACTGTGATTAGGACAACACAATTATAACAGTTACAGTCAAGATCAATTGACAAATTCTAAAATGAGTGGGTAAAACTTTAAGGAGAAACAGGACGTTTGCATAGGCCCCAGATATCTCCTCTCAAATTTACTGAGTATTGTGGTAGTTCTTTTAACATATGTCCACAGATTCTTTGATATTCCTTCCCCCAGGAAACAGAGCTTAACACTTTTCCCCTTGAATGTGGGCTGGACTTAGTGATGTGATTTTAACAAATAGAGTATGGCAAAAGAAAATCAGGCACTACCTTGATCAAATGACTAAGGTTAACAACACCAGTAATAAGTCATGTTGATATCACGTGCCCCAGATATGATGTGATAGGGACAGATTACATCATTGTATTCCAAATCTATAACCTCAGTCAAATAATGAGACAGCATTCCAAAGGCTCAAATTGAGGAATATTGGATAAAATTCCCCATCACTACTTTTCAAAGATCTCAAGGTTATGAAACACAAGAGAAAACAGAGAGGCTGTCATGGATGGGGGGAAGCTAAGGAGACAAAATGATTAAATGTAACATGTTATTCCAGATTGGATTCTGGAACAAGAAAAAGGACATTAGCAGAAAGACTGGAGAAATTCTAAAAAAGTCTGTAGTTAATAGTATTGTATTAATATGAATTTTTTAGTTTTAATAAATGTACTAAGGTTTCATAACATTAGAGGAAGCTGGATGAACTATATATGAACAACTCTGGACTCTCATTGTGAATCATGGGCAGATCTAAAACTATTTCTGAATAAAAACTTCAAAAAAAGATATTGGAGTCCTATAGGGGACAAAGAGGGGAGATTATGAACAAAGGATACAGGCAACAGGCCAGGGATGTTTCTGGAGCAGAGTGCACGCTTCAGAGTCAGAAGACAAGGGTTCAATCCCCTTACCTCCAGCCTTTACTTTTTTCTTTTCCTGAGCCCGTGACCCCAATGCCTCTGAGCCTCAGTCTGCTCAGAGAATAATAAAATTCACATGCAGAGGGCTATCAGTAAGATTAGATTCAACTGCTGGATTAGATTCAAAGGTTAGATTCAAATGTAAGAGGCCAAGATGATATAGCATGTATAACTGTCTTGTGATTATCTCCCAGGTTGAAGCTGTGTATCTTTTCAACGGCCTTTCGCGCCCTCTCTTAAGGGAGCCTGCTGACTGCAGTGTGCCTCACTCAGGGCTGCAGCTGTTGCCCCTCCCACAGTGAACACTGACACACAGTAGGTTAGTACCAAAAATTGTTTAATTGATTAATATGCTTTAATACCCATAATAATTATGTTAATTTATTATTTTTACCTTATATGGAAAATGATTGAACAAAGAGAAACCCCCATTTTGTAGGTAAGGCTGAATAGGTCTTAAAAGACGTTTACAAAGTCCTTTAGTAAGGTGGAGGCAGAGCTGAGCCCAGAATTCTCCGGAATTGTCAGTGTTTTCTCCCAGTATACCAGGCATACAATGACCTCTGGGTTTTAGATCTCAGTAACTGAGATTACTGTCCTGACCTCAGGTTCCCTACAGTGAGATGGGGGCTTAGGAGGCACAGCTCTAGTACAGTTTAGGGCAGTCACATCAAGGAGATTTGGGTAGCCCTGGAGGCCCTGGTGACACACTCAGCTGAGTGGACACTTTTATGGAATGGTAAAGAGTAAAGCGCTACTGCTGGGTGAGTGTCCACCCTATGCTGGAGCTTTATACTCGTGAGGTTGTGGTAACAGGCCAGTGGAAGCACTACACCAGTCAAGGAGCCTGTCTTTGTTCCCTTCCTCCTCCCTCACCCAAAATCTTCCTTGGGGATTGTCAGCTCAAGTTGCTATCTTGAATCCTAAGGACTTCCTTCTCTTTCTCTTCAACAAAACCTTCATTAAAGTCAAACACTTATTCATAGCAAAGGAAACAATGAACAAAACAAAAAAGCAACCTATGCAATGGAAGAAAGTATTTGCAAACCACATATCTGATAAGGGGTTAATATCCAACATATATTAGAAACTCCATACAGCTTAATAGTGGAAAAAAGCCCTAATAATTTGATTTAATATAGGCAAAGATCCTGAATAGACATTTCTCTAAAGAAGACAAACAAACCGCCAATAGGTATATGAAAAGGTGCTCACCATCACTAATCAGGGATACACAAATCAAAACTGCAATGCTACATACTTTCAAATAGCTAGAAGAAGGATATTAAATGTTCTCAACAGTAAGAAATAAGTGAGATGAAAGATATGCGATTACCCTGAACTGATCACTGTACATCAGTATGTACTCCATAAATATGTACAATAATTATATGTCAATTAAAAAATTTAAGGCAAGTTTAAAAAATCAGTTCCTAAAATAAAAGGCCATGGTGAGTTACAACTTCATACCTGTTGGTATGGCTGCTATCAAAAAGAAAAGCAGTAAGTGTTGGCAAGGAGGGAGAGAAAAAGGAACTCTTGTACACTGTTAGTGGGAATGCAAACTAGGATAGCCATATGGAAATCAATATGGAGGTTCCTCAAAAAATTTAGCATAGAACTACTTTGTGATTTAGCTCCCATTTCCAGATATATACCTGAAGGAAATGAAATCAGTATCTCATAGAGATATCTGCACTTCTATGTTCATTACAGCGTTATTCACAAATAGCCAAGGTATGGAAACAACCTAAGTGTATGTTGACAGATGAATGTTTTAAAAAACGTGGTGTATATATACAATAGGATTGGATGTGTATACACACACACACACACACACATATATATACACATACATACACACACACATATATACACATACATACATACACACACATATATATACGTACATACACACACACATATATACATACATACACACACATATATACATACATACACACACATACATATACATACACACACATATATATACATACATACACACATACATATACATACACACACATATATACATACATACACACACATATATACATACACACCACACATTATATACACCATACATACACACCACACATAATACACAACATACACACATATAACACATTACATACACCACACACATATATATACCACACATCATAACACACACCATATAATACAAATTTACATACACACCACACATTATATACATATACATACACACACACATATATATACATACATAACACACACAATATATATACCATACATACAACCACATATACTATATACCACATACACACACACATTATATATACCACATACACAAACACACACCATTATATAATACAACATATACACATGCACACATATATATAACATACATACCACACACACATATAATACACATACACAACACCACATATATATACCATACACATACAACAACATATAACACCAAATTACATACACACACTCATATATAACATGTTGTATATACATACACACACACACATGGTAGTATATTACCATACTATACACACACACATATATATACACCATATCTATACACACCATATTATTATATACCATACACACCACACATATTGGTGTATATTTTACAATACACACCACACAACATATATATACACATACACATGCACATCATATATATTACACATACTTATAACACCCACACACTATTATGTGTGTATACACATTAGCCCACACATCGACTACAGTTTATTTAATATATTAGTAGTATATGTACTACATATCACACACACATACTATACACCAGCATTCATACACAACATTCATTATATAATGCATATACATTTACACACATCACATACAGTATATTGATGTGTATATACACATACATACACACACATATATTACAGCATGCTACACACACGTAACATTCATGGTATATTATATTACCTCTATGTAGCTAAGGTGACGACACACATATGTTATATGTGGTATACACATACACACAATGCATATATACACATGCACACACACTCACACATATATATGGCACCATGGACACAACCACACATATATTTTTTTTTTTTTTTTTTTTTTTTTTTTTTTTTTATTGTGCATTATATACCATGCACACCACCACACATATTAATACACATACATACACACCACACATAAACACATAATACACACACACACATATATACACATACATACCACACACCACATAACAACATACATACACACCATATATACACATACATACACACAACATATATACACAACATACACCAACACATAATATACACATACATACACACACACCAACATATATATAACATACATACACCACATTTTTATATACACATGCACACACACACACTATATATACACATCATACGCACACACATAATATACCACATACACACACACGACATATATATACACATGCACACACAAACATATATATGCACATGGACACACACACACATATATATACACATGACATACACACACATATATACACATACATACACACACACATATATACACATACATATACACACATACACATATATATATACACATACATACATACACACATATATAGACATACATACACACACACATATATACAAATACATACACACACACATATATACACATACACACACATGTATACACATACATACACACACACATATATATACACATACATACACACACACATATATACACATACATACATACACACACACATATATATACATGTACATACACATACACATATATATACACATACATACACACACATATATATACACATACACACACACACATACACATACATACACACACATATATATACACATACATACACACACATACACATACATACACACACACACATATATATACACATACATACACACACACATATATATACACATACATACACACACATATATATACACATACATACACACATACACACACATATATATACACATACATACACACACACACGTCACACTTTTAAATTAAAACAAAACAAAACAAAGTTGGGAAATACATTTTTGAGTGGCAAAGTGGGAAGCACTTCTGCATGCTCTCAGATAACAGAATTGAACACTACAAGGCCACTCCAGCTGCACCACGGGCAGCCATGTTACTGGTGGTCTGGAAAATTACTGCCCACACATATGCAAAGAATGGCTTCTATCTCTGTGTTTCCTCAGCATATTGCTCATATCTCAGCGTCAGCTCCTCTCCCACTGTTCTGGAATACTTCTTCTCTCCACTGTCACCCTGTTGGACTGACTGTGAGCTCAGGATCATGTCACATTATATTTTTAGATCCCAGCACACGGCCTCACATGGCGCTGGTGGTCAACAAGGGCTCCCTGGATTGATTTGTCTAATTTGCAGGCTTCAGAAATGTTGGGAAATACATGACAGAGATTTTGATATTTATTTTGGGAGGAAATCATATTTAGAAATTGATCAGTCTTTGCTAATTGGTCAGCATGGGCCCTTGCCTTTGAAATCTGATTTCAAAACACCATTCCTTAGGGAGATTCTATTAGCATGTGACATTTCGTTGTTGTGTGCTAGCCTTACCCCAGTTATGTTTTGGTACTAGCAAATGCATTTATGTTTTACTTCAAACATAGGAGACTAAATGTTCAAAGCCCTGTCTTTATATGGGAAGCATAATAAGGCAATATAATCCTGATGCCTTTTAGTGAAAAATAATGGCCAGACTGATCAGAGACATGAAAGCTAGGGTAACTCCTCACCTCTTTATAGTTATTTACAGTTTAGAAAATGAGGCCACAGCTATCATCTCTTTTAACCCTCACAACCACTCTGTGAGGTGAGCAGAGCACAGATTATAACCCCCGTTGTGCAGAGGAGAAACTGAGTCTTATCTAAGTGACTTGTGGAGACCTGAGTCAGGTCAAAGACTTCGGAATTTCAACTCATAGAGTCTCCCCATGTTCCATGGCCACTCTAGGAAAGAACCCTGACATTATAGTTGTTTTGTGAAATCTTAATTCCATACTCTGCTGAGCCCCTTGTCAGTATGCTTTGCTGCAGATTGTGTTTATTTTTCTATCTTATGAAAAACCTCATTAGTAGGTTTTGCTGTTCATTCTTCTGTATGTGTGATGTAAATAGGCTTGAGTATAGCTGAAATAATTGGACCGGGGGGTTTCTGAGCTGGGAGTTCATTGTCAAGTCAGCTGTCGCCGATTCTTTATCAGTGTGAGAGAACTCAGTCATGCAAAGACCTTGCCCCCCCACTTACCTGCAAATCATGCAGCATCAGCATATTAGCAGGCAGTCTTACAGAATGCAAATTCTGTCCTTTAGAGTCTAAGTAATTGGAAGCACAACTGGGGAATTGTCTAAATTGTACATTTAAGCAAAAAAAAAAAGTTTTAAGTTTTCTCTCTGTTCAGCCTAACCCTTTATTAGTAAAAGTCTGTGTGAAAATTTGTTTTCTCTTCTATGAACTTCATTCATTGATTCATTCATTCATCCATCCAGTCAATCAGCATTCATTGTTCATCTGCTCTGTACCAGGTACGGGCCCATGTGCTTGGGAATAGAAAGGTTACTAAGAGGATACCTGCCCAAATGCATCAAGTTTGCAGGTAACAGACAGAACAGGGCTTTTTATAATCCCCGGGAGCCCTGGCAGCCTAGTGTGGGGATGAGTCAGAAGGCATCCTCCAAGGTGAGATGCTGAGCTGAGTGCTGAGGGCAGGCTCACCAGTAGAGGCCCACTAGTTCCTGGCAGAGCTAGACTTAGAACCCAGGTTTTCTAATTGCTGGGAAAATTTTAATCCCTTAAGCCTTCAAGGCCTCCTTAGCAAAGAAATCCTGGTGTGAATAAGGGGAAGAGAGCAGGATTAGGCTTTCTGGCACAGCAAGTGAAGGCAAAGGCTCAGGCTTGCCATAGCACTTGGAGGCATGTGATACTGTTTAAAATTGCTGAGGCTTAGTGAATCGCAGCAAGGGGTGAAGAGTCAGGCAGATGCCAGAGCCAGCACAGTCCTGTGTCCTGGCCAAGATGGTTGGACCTAAGGTTGCAGGTCATGGATGGATATGGAAGGGCTTTTAGCAGAAATGCGACATGCTCAAACCTGACTTTTAGAAATTTCATTTGGTCAGCAGTGCAGAGACAGAGGCAGAGGGAGGGAGAAGATGCTTCCTATAAAAGACAAGATGGGCCAGGACAGAGACAGGGATAATGGAGGTGGCACAGCTCACCTTCAGATCCTTGGAAAGTGGAGGCAGCAGGACTAGGAGCTGAGCTAAATGTGCAGAGTCCAAGATGCACAGGGAGGCAATGTCCTGGTTTTTGCTGCCCACAGGCTGTGTGACCTTGTGCAACCTCCAATTCCTCATCTGTCAGATGAGTCTAGTGACTCCTACTCTGCCTCCTCACAGATTACAGAGATGACCCAGTGACTAAGCAAGGAAGGGTGCTGTGTAAATTGTAAAGTGCTGTTAAGTAGGATTTGCTATTATTATGTAAATCAGGGGTTGGAGAACTATGGCTCATGAACCAAATGTGGCCTGCTGCCTATTTTTGTAAAGCAAGTTTTACTGGATGGCAGCCACAGCCAGTTGTTAATGTTATTGCGTATGGCTGCCTTCTTACTGCAAGGCAGAGTCAAGTCATTGCATGAGGAACCATGCAAAGTCATTGCATCAGACCAAAGTCTGAAATCTTTACTAGCTGGCCTTTTACTGCAAAAGACTGCTGCTTTCTGGTTTAAGTCATGGGCTGTGGTTTTGCCAAATTTAGTTATTAATTGGTGTATGAAGGTTCCTGAATCTCTCCATTTATGGATTTGAGTCCTATTAGGCAGTCAGCCAGGACTCTTTTGGGTGTCTATCTTCCCTTGGACCTGGCAGGGAATGGTTTCTCCTCTAAGAAAGGGGGCTGAGTGTCTTCACAGCCCTGCCATCCTCCTCTCTCATTGAGAACACACAGGGAATATGCTCGTTTCAGTCTGGGTCATCCCTCAGAAGTGACGCAAAGAAGACCTCGCCAATGGGCTTCCTGTGAATTCCTACCTAAGACCTTGGTGTGCCCTTTCTTCTCTATCCTTTCCTGGTAGTTATTTTAGCCTGACTGTTGTTCATTTCACTAATTTTCCAATTTCCTGGAGCGATTTTGTTTCTCTACTTCCTTCTCCCAGCAATTTTCATTCTTCTGTTTCAATTAACAGCCTGTGTAACAATAAATAGAAACCAGACTAAATTATGGTCATTATTGCCCAAGCACATGAGGTTGTCACTTTTGGGGTTCAAACTACCCTTGACATCCCTTTGCATTTCTGGCTCTGAGGATGGCAATTATGCATTTATAGACAGGGAATAACGGAGGGAAAAGGCCACTGGCCACCCAGGTTTGCCTCCTTCCTTGCCATTGCCTTTCTTACAAAATAAGCCAATTTGGGCTTTGTTTTTACATGAGGCCTCCAGCAATCCTCAGCTCCAGAAATATCAGGAGAATTTAGAAGCTGCATGTGCTATTAAATATTGTCTATGTTGAAAGCAAATAGAGGAACATGTGAAGCACAAACACGTATCACCTTCATTTCTCACTTCACTTTGACTCGCTAAGATGAAGTCTGCTCCAAAGCCTAGCTGGGAACATGTGCTCTCAAGCCTGAAAATGGCCCCAACCTCCCAGGCCTTATTTCCGTGTAGTAGAGAAAAGGGAATAAAAGAAAAGAAAAAAATAGAACACCAGAGCCGCCAGAGCCCTTGGAAGCAATGTTTCTCACAGTGTAGATAGTGTAGAGGCCCAGATGCTATGGAAACCAGCACTGGACAGCTGCCAGGTGGGGTGGTGGAAGAGTTCTTCACTTGTTCAGGATCTGTTTGCTTTTTCAACTGGTGTGCAAAGAGTGCTTACTGCTGTCCTGATATAATTCCCAGCACTGGATAGCCTGGCCCACATCTGAGCCACAGGACCATTTGTCTGTCCCTGGCTGATTTTTCCTGCCTGCCCACCCCAGGCATTTGGCCTGGTTTGTTTCCCTTTCATTTGCCACTCTCTCCCTTGGGGACTCCTCCACACGCTACAGAATGGGATCCCGCCACTTCATCCTTCTGGCACTCCCACCCTGCAGCTGTTTCTGTTGTAATGGTTTTTCTGGAAGAAGACACAAATGTAGAGAACAGATGTGGGAGAACAAAATGCTCCGGAATCTCAGAATTTGCAGTCGTTGGCCCTGGTCTGTGGCTACTGACTCCCTTGGGAGAGAGACCTCAGATGTTCTCATGGATACTGGCTCACTTCTTCTATTCCTGAGGTGGTCCTTAAGCCTCCCCCACAGGACTCGGCTCTCCCTGCCTCCAGAAATGTGGACCAAAACTCCCGATGGTGGTGAGATGTGCTCTCTCCTCAGGGGACGCAGGGTAGCTTCTGGCTTGAACGAAAAGTGATGTGAATTTTGGAATAGGGAGTAACCTTGTGCACAGGGGAGCTCCTACTGAAGGATTGTGGGTAGGGGATGGTGAGATCGAAGTTGAGCTTGGTGAATTTAATCTGCCAGTGATGTGTAGGTTAGGTTTGAGGGTATGAAGCTGGAGGGGAAAGTTTAATTAGACAGTAGTTCCGTGCAAACAAACTAATGAAAGAGGAAAAAGGTAAACTGAATTGACTGCACAGGAAGGCAGAGACAACCTCAACCATCGGGGATTAGGCAATGTGCGATGGGGCCTTTGGATGAACTGTCAGGGAACAACTTAGGGACAAGTGCGAGCACTGGGATTTATGGGTAGCAAAGTCTGAAGGAGAGCAGCCCCTACGAAGGCCACCTCCTGGACCAAGGGCAAGGGTGGGGCTTAGAAAGACCAAAACCCCAGAGTCTGACACAGAGGCATGAGCAGTGGTGGGTTTCAACAAAGCCCTTAGCTTGCCCGTTTGTAACTGGCAGGTTGCCATGAGCTTGGTGCAGGCCAACTGCTGAGCCTCGCATCTGTTTGCTGAGTCTAGACATCATAAGTTCACCCCTGGCTGTTATTTGCTGTTTTTGACCAATTTTCTGAGGAGCTTTTCCTTTGATTTTTTTCTTCTGGATCCCTGAATGTTTGCTGTCTTAGGGAGCACAAGGTGGTCATGCCTGGGCAGGTCCATACGCATGTGCTTAGGACTCAGCCAAAACTTCTTTGATCAGAACAAATAAACCAACAATTTTGTGGTAATCAGAGATCCCTACCTGTTTGTGAATTCAGGCTCTATGTGACCCTGGGAAAGTCATTGTAACCTCTTGGAGCCTCAATTTTCCCACCTGTAATAAGCCTTACCTTGTTGGGCTGTGGCGAGGTTAAATGAGTATGTGTCTGACACACAATAGGAACACAATGACTATGACTATGCAATGGAGAAAAACAGTCCAGGCTCTTGAGGCCTCCTTTGGTGCCCAGGATCCTTCTCTCTGCAGGTACTTCAAGCTCCAGGGGACCTTCTGAAGGCCTTGAGCAGGATTCGGCTGCAGAGACAGCCTTCCTGATTCCATCCTCACAGAGTGCTCCTCTCTCTCTGCAGAGCTGTCATTCTCTCTGGAGACAGGGAAGATGGATCACCGTCTTGAAGATGCATCACTCATATAACCACCCGCCTGACCTATTACAAGACTTAAGCTGTCACTTAATTTGTTCCCCATTTAGTGCAGAGACATCCCCACTCCCTCACCTTTAGCAGAGCTTGGAGGAGGCGCTAGAAAGGAAGACAACAGTCAGGTGATGATCAGCCTCCCAGGCTGTCCTTTCTGAGTTCTTCTGGCCCTCAGGGGCTGCAGGAAGGAATTGGATTCGACCAGTGGCTGGGGTGTCAACGGAGCCAGGCCATAGCCTCAGGGAGGAAATCGTTGGGTTTGGAGGCTGTGAGCAGAGCTTAGCTCTTTGTACTTCAGAGGATTTGTTTTAAAGTCATGGCTTTATGGAAACCCCTCACCTTCTGTTAGCTCCCCCTGAAATGCTCATCTAAAAGCTCCTGGCTTGTGTACAGAATATTGAGCTGTGGTGCACACTCCTCTCTTGGCTCCTGGGATAGGATTTGACATAATCAGCCTTTGAATTTCCAGGAGCCCTTAATCTTCTTTGACCCACACAGAGCCACAGATGAGCCTGTGAAAAATCATATGTAACAATTTCTTTAAATTCTTCCCTGACTTTTTTCTATGAGGATTTTGAATCATAGGGTGTTTCTGAGCTGAAGGTGCCTTAGAAGTTGTTAGCACAGGAAGCTGGGGGCTGGCTTCCAGACATCCCAATTTTCCAAAGTTCATTCAGTGTGCAACCGCAGCAACGCCAATGGCTTTGTACTTGGCTTTCACTTATGACATCTTGTTTAATCCTCAATGCAGCCTCAGGAAATGGGCATCACTGTTTCCATTTTACAGATTAGGAAACTAAGTTTCAATGACAGATAAGCCACTTGCCCAAAGAAGGGAGCCAGTCAGAGTCAGAGTGTGTATTCAAATTTATGTCCACTATGTCTATGTTCACAGGCGGCGAGTCACCATTACCAATATTATTCATAGGGTTTTGATGGAACTAGGACCATGTCAGGAGCCAGAGCAGAGATGAATTTACAACTTAGGCTAAAAGAGATGATGTCTCAGGGTCTAAATTCCCGTGATTACATCTGTTGGTAAAATTTGCAGAAGATATTGTATCTGTAATTGGTTAAGGTAATTGTCTCTTTCTGTTCTGACTTCTTTCCCATCCCACTTCCCCTCCGGCAGGGGGGCATGGAGTGGCTGCGGGCCAAATTCGCTTTGGGAACATATTCGCGTGAATTCAGTGGAAGATATTCACATGGTCACAGTCACTTTTGGAAATAGTTAGGTTACTGCTGTTTGTCCTCGGGGAGGAAGGGCTTCCAGAAATCTTCTTACTGTTCACTGTGCAGACCCACCTGGCATCACGACACAGAAGTGTAAGGTCAGAGGTTGTAAAACAATATGACATGTCTGAGGGCACCAGGCAGCAGATGTCTGTGGCTGGTGCAGGAGAAACAAAGTGTGAAAAGTGCACAGCCAGAGCTAGTCTGCGGGAGCTCCTCATCATGAGATGTGCAGACCGAAGTGAGATGTTTAGTTCTTATCTAATAATCAAATAGAAGTTCTTTCTTGTTAAGAATATAGTCAGTTGGCCGGGCATGGTGGCTCATGCCTGTAATTCCAGCATTTCGGGAGGCTGAGGTGGGTGGATCACAAGGTCGAGAGTTCAAGACCAGCCTGGCCAACATGGTGAAACCCCATGGTGAAACTAAAAATACAAAAAATTAGCTGGGCATTGTGGTGCATGCCGTAGTCCCAGCTACTCAGGAGCTGAGGAAGGAGAATTGCTTGAACCCAGCAGGCGGGAGTTGCAGTGAGCCAAGATTGTACCACTGCACTCTAGCTTGGGCAACAGAGCAAGATTCCGTCTCAAAAAAAAAAAAAAAAAGAGAAAAGGATATAGTCAGTAATACATATATACACACATATATACATATATGTAATTATAAAACCACCTTTTTTTGGTTGTTTGATGGGAGTCACGTGAAATGGAATTTCTCAAAATACTTGTATTTTGTGAAGTGTATACAATTTGAGGCTGGGGCCATTGGTACCACAGAACCACAATTAGCAAGTATGTCTGTGTGCAAAGTCACACTTTATGCATCCCAAATACTGTGACTGAAACCTGAGTTTTAATCAATCATGCTAGAAGAAAGATTGAATTAATTTTTTACTGTTTCTGTGTAAATAAGTATAGCAAATCATTGAAATCATATGAAAAGAGGATCAAAGAGTGTGCAGACACAAAATGTAGAAAGGAAGATTGTAAAGGTGTTATCAGGCAGATAATTAGAAATAAAAAGGCTTGTTTTCTAGATTTCATGGTACTGTATTTGTCTGCGTTTGACATTTTGTTATTTACAAACATTTTATTTCTAATTCCAAATAATTATTCATTTAATGTAATTTTAATTTTGTTATTTTGTGTTCTTTTTCTAATCGTGGGTTCCTGGAATTGTAAAAGTTTCAGGTTTCGATAAAATACATCCACCCCTGAGCAGAGAGCAATTCTGTAAACTGTGGCATGCTCTGAGCATGTCGCAGTGGTAGTGCCCCTGCCTTGCAGGTGGGGACAGGGCGAGGATGTGATGGGGAGTTTCCTGGAAACTCCCATGGAAGTAAGAAGTCGGGGTGTCTCCTAGTGGCCTGCCCCACTTTGGCCTTGCAATCCCAGGCCAACCTTTTAGAATGCAGGGTCCTGAGTGAAAGATCACAGCAGGGCCCCAGAAACTTTAGGGATCATGGAGGAAGGAGCAGGATCACTATGCTTGCCACAGAGAAGACAAAGTACAAAGTTCTGCTGTGGGTCATCAGATTAGCCTTTACCGTGTGAATCTAAGCTCCAAGAAACACTGTTTCTGTCCCACACCTCCACCCATTGCCTGCCCATATCCAAAGTCCCAGTCAAGTCCTGCCTTTTCTAGAATCTTTCTGGCCTGCCCAGGCTGCAGGGTATCCTCTAGGGAGTCTAATTTCCATCCTGCCCAGGCCCCTCCTTGGATACTTTGTGTCCCCTACATCTGCCAGCTGTGTGCTCTTGGGCAGCCAATAACCCCTCTGAGAGTCAGGGTCTGCATCTGCAAGCTGGGGGTGAGTCATGTTTAAGCAACCTGCCCTGTCTACCTGAGGAGCTGCGTGAGTACCAAATGTGCACTGGGGGAGAAAGCATTTGCCGAGCTGTAAGTTACAAGCTTCAGTAGTAAAGTCACTCTGCTGATTCTCTGTACTTATGTCAGATCCTCCAAGTTATATCTGGAATGAGGGTACAGCATTCATGATCTTGAGACCTTCTATAGCTCCTTGTACAAAGAACATGCTCAATCAGAAGTTGGGAGTGCTAAGGTGGAAAGTGACTCAGTTTCTGGAGTCAGACCTGGGCTGGAATTTTATATTGTCATATTACCGATGTGATCATAAAGACTTTACTTAACCTTTCAGGACTTTTGTCTTTCTACTGTAAAATGGGAAGGAAAAAGAAATACTTAAGAGACCAGTTGAAGGAATTAATGAGGTCATGCATATAAAATGTCTAGTACACCTTCTAGCACAGTACCTTGCAACTGTATTTGGTAGACATTGTAAAAATACTTACTAGTATTTGTTTTATACCAGTGACTCTGCTAGGCACCAGGGATGCAAGGATGAATAGGATTCAAGGTCACGAATAATGAGGAAAATGCAAATGAAGACGAGATACCATTTAAAAAATATAACATATTAGAAAAATCTAAATTATTGATACTATCAAGTATTAGAAGGGGTATGAAAGGGCAATTCTTCTTTCTGTTGGTGTGAGAATAAATTGGATTTTTAAAGGGCAATTTCACAATTTTCACTTACATTTAAAATATGCACATACTTTATTTTAAGTTCTGGGGTACATGTGCAGGATGTGCAGGTTTGTTACATGGGTGAACGTGTGCCATGGTGGTTTGCTGCACCTAATACCCAGCATGTATTAGCTATTTTTCTTGATGCATTACCACCCCTGACAGGCCCCACTGTGTGATGTTCCCCTCCCTATGTCCACGTGTTCTCATTGTTCCTCTCCCACTTATGAGTGAGAACATGTGGTGTTTGATTTTCTGTTCCTGTTAGTTTGCTGAGGATGATGGCTTCCAGCTCCATCCATGTCCCTGCAATGACATGGTCTTGTTCCTTTTTATGGCTGCATAGTATTCCATGGTATATATGTACTACATTTTCTTTGTCCAGTCTCTCATTGATGGGCATTTGGGTTGGGTCCATGTCTTTACTATTGTGAATAGTGCTGCAATGAACGTAGGCGTGCATGTATCTTTATAACAGAATGACATATTCTTTTGGGTATATGCCCAGTAATAGGATTGCTGGGTCAAATGGCATTTCTGGTTCTAAGCCTCTGAGGAATCGCCACACTGTCTTCCACAATGGTTGAACTAACTTACGTTTCCACCAACAGTAAGAAGAAAAATGTAAAAGCATTTCTATCTCTCTGCAGCCTCGCCAGCATCTGTTGTTTCTTGACTTTTTAATAATCGCCATTCTGACTGGCATGAGATGGTATCTCATTGTGGTTTTGATTTATATGCACACACTTTTAACCCAACAATCCCACTTCTCAGTATTTACTCTAGTGAAACATTTACATGTGTAAATTATGAAACATTTACAAAGGTTTTTACTGCAGCATTGTTTGTAAGAGTGAAAACCCACACTCCCTTATATACTCATCAGCAGAGGATTGCAATCTATGGGGCAACATACTGTGAAATACTGTATATCAATTTTAGAAAAGAGAATGAATGAAGTCTATACATACTGACATGGAAATATCTTGGTGTAATGTTATTAAGTGAAAAAGTAAAGTATAGAACAATGTATCATTTATGCTAACAACCCTCTCCTCTACCCCCCAACAAAGTGTTTGTATGTGTCCATGACACACACAGGGAGAAAACTGG
>NW_016805181.1:745115-779968 GCF_001698545.2 Rhinopithecus bieti | reverse complement strand
CACTGCAAGCTCCGCCTCCCGGGTTTTTATGCCATTCTCCCGCCTCAGCCTCCCGAGTAGCTGCGACTACAGGTGCCCGCCACCTCGCCCAGCTAATTTTTTTATTTTTATTTTTTAGTAGAGACGGGGTTTCACCGTGTTAGCCAGGATAGTCTCGATCTCCTGACCTCGTGATCCGCCCGTCTCGGCCTCCCAAAGTGCTGGGATTACAGGCTTGAGCCACCACACCTGCCTTCTTTCTTTCTTTCTTTCTTTCTTTCTTTCTTCCTTCCTTCCTTCCTTCCTTCCTTCCTTCCTTCCTTCCTTCCTTCCTTCCTTCCTTCCTTCCTTCCCTCTCTCTCTCTCTCTCTCTCTCTCTCTCTTTCTTTCTTTGTTTCTTTCCTGACGGAGTCTCGCTCTGTCGCCCAGGCTAGAGTGCAGTGGCCGGATCTCAGCTCACTGCAAGCTCCGCCTCCCGGGTTTTTATGCCATTCTCCCGCCTCAGCCTCCCGAGTAGCTGCGACTACAGGTGCCCGCCACCTCGCCCAGCTAATTTTTTTATTTTTATTTTTTAGTAGAGACGGGGTTTCACCGTGTTAGCCAGGATAGTCTCGATCTCCTGACCTCGTGATCCGCCCGTCTCGGCCTCCCAAAGTGCTGGTATTACAGGCTTGAGCCACCACACCTGCCTTCTTTCTTTCTTTCTTTCTTTCTTTCTTTCTTTCTTTCTTTCTTTCTTTCTTTCCCTCTCTCTCTCTCTTTCTTTCTTTCTTTCTTTCTTTCTTTCTTTCTTTCTTTCTTTCTTTCTTTCTTTCTTTTTCTTTCTTTCTTTCTTTCTTTCTTTCTTTCTCTTTCTTTCTCTTTCTTTTTTCTTTCTTCTTCCTCCCCCCTCCTCCTCCCTCTCCCTCTCCTTCTCCCTTTCTTCCTTCTCCCTCTCCTCCTTCTCCTCCTCCTCCTCTTCCTCCTCCCCCTCCTCCTCTTCCACCCTCCTCCCCCCCTTCCTCTTACTCCTCCTCTTCTTCTTCTTCCTTTTTTGACAAGGTTTTGCACTGTTGTCCAGGGTGGAGTGGAGTGGTGTGATCTCAGTTTACTGCAACGTCTGCCCCCCAGGTTCAAGCCATCCTCCCACCTCAGCCTCCCGCGTAGCTGGAACTATAGGAGCAAGCCCCCATGCCTGGCTAATTTTTGTTATTTTTTTGGAAGATGGGGTTTTGCCATGTTGCCCAGTCTGGTCCTGGGCTCAAGCAATCTTCCCAGCTCCCAAAGTGCTAGGATTACAGATGTGAGCTACTGTGCCTGGCCTCCTGTTCTTATAAGGGACTTAATCACATTCATGAGGAATTCACCCTTATGAACTAATTAGCTCTCAAAGGCCCCACCCCCAAATACCATCACACTGGGAATTAGAGTTCAACGTATGTATTTTTTTGGGAAACAACAATGAATTCGTAATATTCCACCCCTGGCCCCCGAATTTATGTCCTTCTCACATCCAAAATATAATTATTCCATCCCAACAATGCTAAAAGTCTTAACTTATTCTGGCATCAATTCTAAAGTCTAAACTTTGAAACCTTATTTAAATATCATCCAAGTAAGTTATGGGTGAGACTCAAGGTGTGGTTAACCTGGAGACAAAATTTCTCTCTGGCTGTGAATGTGTGAAACAAAACAAGTAATTTGCTTCCAAAATATGGTGGTAGAACAGGCATAGGATAGTTATTCCCAGTTCAAAAGGGAGAAATAGGAAAAAGAAAGGAGTAAAGGGTCCCAAGTAGGTCTGAAACCTAACAGGGCAAGCAGCATTAAACCTTACATCTTCAGAATAATCTTCTTTGGCCTGATTCTCTGCCCTCTATGCCCACAGGAGTGGCCGTTCCACTTTCCAGACCCACTAGGGTGGTGGCCTCTTCCCCAGAGCTCTGCCAGGCAGGGATCCTGCCCCCAGGGTTCTGCTGGATGATAGTCAAGTTCTTAAGACTTTGGGTAGCTCATGGCTTTGGGCAGAGGTTGGCTGGTCTGCGGAAAGCTAGGTGACCTCCTTCCCCTTTGAAATCAAATAGATAGTCATGATGATCTCTGAATTGCCTTTAGGGTCATGTTCCCCTTGTCCTGAAGAATAGAGCATATTTTCAGCCAAATAACTCTGTTGTCCCATCTGTGCTGCCCCATATGATAACTTTCCTTCATTCCTTCCCAGATCCTTGCCCTTCAGTTCAAACTGGCAATTTTCCTACTGGGGAACTGGTTAAGTCCATGATTCATACCTATACGAATCTCCTTTTTAAATGATCTCTTCACCATATCCTTGATGCTCTCTTTGAACATGTTTTCTCATTTTTTGCAATATAGATAGGCTGAGAATTTTCTAAATATTTAAGTTCTAGTTCCTTCTTGCTTAATAACTCTGTCTTCAGGTTATTTCCCTCTCCTTGTAGTTTACTACAAGCTATCAGGAGGAATTAAGTTACTCCTTCAACACCTAGTTTAGAAACCTACTCAACCAACTATCTAATTTCATCACTCACAAGTTCTACCTTTCACAAGACACTGGAACATAAATGCAATTTGGCAAAGTTATTTGCCATGTTGCAACAATAATTTCCTGTTCTCTATTGTTGAGTTATGTAATCCTCATTTCCATTGGAGACCTCATCAGAATGGCCTTTAAACATTTCTTCATAACAGTCTCAGCTTCTTCTAGCATGCACCTCAAAACTCTTCCAGTCTCAATAGATTACCTCATTTCAAAGTCACTTACACATTTTTAGGCACTGTTACAGTGGCACCCCACTTCTTGGTACCAATTTCTGTCTCAGTCACAAACATCTAGTCCATAGCAAGGCTGGAGTTCAGGAGAAGCGTAATGACTGAGCACACAGTATTAGTTTAACCCCTGGGGATTTTAGAGTGTGGTCAGGAAACAACTCGACTCCATTCCTCTGCAGCCGGTTCAGATCTGCACTGTGGCCCTAGCCAGCCCTGCCCTCTCTCTTCCTTCTCTGGCTGGTTACTCAAGACTTGTACTGGCACCTCTGGCCACCTAGAGGTACATTTCTATACTTTTACATTCTTCCAGCTGAGGTCTCTTGGGCTTTCAGGAGGCCCTCCCTGACAGGATCTAGGACAATCTCCAGCCAACTCTCTCTCATAGGGCCCCATCTGACTCCACATCATTTGCCATGAGGATTTCAGCATACACATGCTTGTCTGGTGCAGCAGCCTGGCTTCATATAACAGTGTTGCCTGCGCAGCTAGTCAGCCACAGGCCTTTCGGATTGCACAGGCATGAAAAAGTTGGGTTTTCCCAGCTCTGGGAATGTGGGGAAAAGCTCTCTCCGTGGTCCTGAAGTCCCTCTTACTAGGCTGGAGTTGAAGGAGGAGGTGAGATTGCATTCCAACTGCCTCCCCATATCCTTTCTCCAGCTTTTTCTCTCTCTTGTCTTTTATCCAACCTCAGCTATAGACCAGAGGTGGGTAGTTTGCTAGGGGTCCTCTGCCTTACTGTGGACCATGGGATTAGTTGGCATTCGTTGTCTCGAGACCTCAACCAAACAAAATTTGAAAGAGCTCTGTGTAACTGACACAAAGAATGTAGTGAAGTTTGACTGGGACTTGGATCAAGACTGTGGACATGCTGAGATTATGGTTCTGAAGTCCTTTACTTTAAAAATGAGACTACTGAGGTCTAGATATGCTAAACCACTTGTCCAAGCTATTTAGTGATAGAACTGGCACTTAACATGAGATTGTTGGTTGCTGATAACCCTTGTAGCTCCCAACTCTATGTCAATTATCATAAATTGCTTTATGACCATGAGATACTTTATATTTGACAGCCAATGATTGGCATATTGCTATAAGATCTATACATTCTATAAAAACATTTAGATTATACTTTCTCTTTTTATATTTGTAATCAAATGATGGAGTGGGGCATAGCACCAGATCTGCAATTCATAACTAGGCTTCTGAGGCAGTGCCGGGGACAGAGGAGAACATCCTTAAGTTCCTAGGGCCCTGGCATCACACATGGAGAGGCCAGTTGGCCACACACAATCTCTTGCAGTGGTTCTCAATGAGAGGACATTAGCAATGTCTGGAGACATTTTTGGTTGTCATACTGGTGATATTGGTATCTAGTGGGCAGAGACCAGGGATGCTGCTCAATATCCTACCATGCACAAGATAGTCCCCACAACAAAGAATGTCTGACTTCAATGTCAATAGTGCTGAGAAACCCAGCTGTAGAGCATGAACTGCCAAAAGCTGTATTAATGATTGTACATCAGCAATTCAGAGGTGGAGCAATTTGGGGCATGGACTAGAGCAAGATCTACAAGCCTCACACACACGGCACTGCCACTCTCCCCTTCCCTGCCATCCTGGCAGAGAGAGAGGTGCCCACACCTGCTCTGTCCTTCCTCCTTTGCATTGGCATCAGCAGTTGAGTCTACCATCAAGGCCAGGTTGGGTAAAGAAAGTCTTGTGCCTGGGAAACCCATCAGTATGAACAACATGATACATTGTTGAATTTACCCTGCTCAGACCTGTACCAGTCATTCTCCTGCTAACAAAGCTCTAATAATTTAACCGTACATTGCTGTGATCTACAGAATCAAGCTTCAACCCACCTCTACCTTTCCCTTCCTTGCACTCTCCTCTGACTGTCACATACTCCAGCACCCTGAGCTTCTCTCTGTTCCAGAATGTGTCCTGCTTTTTCATTGCTAGGACCTCCTGTGTATTTTCGTGTGGGAAAAATTGTGCTTAAAAATATCACCTTCCCCACTTTCCCAGAAGATGATTTTCTGAAGACAACAGACAGCTGCTTAAATTAATTAAGAGCAGAAACAACACGATGAAGAGTTTCCTCCCCAGTGAGCTGTGGAGGCTGTGGAGCTATGGAGGCTGTGAGACTGAATTTTTTTTTTCATGCTAAAAAGTTTGCCTTTCAGAAAACAAAATTACTAACATGTTTTGAAAAATGAATCCTTTTGGCTTTTTCTTGAAGTCTCAGCTTTTATTTGAGAAAACACTGCAAATATTAGATTTGAGAGTCTGTGTTGAAAGCACCTAGAATCTCCCTGCCTCCTGACCTTCCCTGTATTTAACAGGTAACATTGGGAAGGGCACCAGACAACGGCTCCCAGGCAGTCAGTGGCAAAGTTGGAATGGAAGACAGGCCTGCACTCTGCCACCTCCTCTCTGTCCTTAGCTCTGTGACTTTGATGGGTTCATTTGCCCTCTCTGGGCTTCCTCGTCTGGTACGTCACCTGATCATACCTTACTAGAACACACAAGAACATGAAAACCTATCGGAATGTTTTGATCAGTCACCATCAGCCCTGCTCAAATACTTCTCACTGTGATATACACAGGCATGTTCTTCTGAGGCCCCGTAATGGGTTTCTTCTGATTCCTTTATCTCTCCCAAGAGTTTGCTGAAATTACTCTAGTTTGACTTCTGTATTTTACCTCATTTTTCCCCCTTTTCTGATCTCAAGGTTCCTCTTTTCTTTTGTTACTAACAAGCTTCATCTATAAAGTCAGTGTAACGGTGGCGAACTAGCCTAAAGGCAGCGAGTCTGTACCAGCTCATTTCAGGATAAGATTTATAATGCAATTATGGTTCTGAGAATAGTCTCACCTTTGAGAGAAGGTGCTTTGATTAGAATTTGTAGCTGGATCCTCCTAGTGGGACCTTCTTCCTGATGTCAGTCTTGCCTTCTATTTTTTAGAGAGTTCTTTACGAGCTTTGAAAGCTATATTTTAAAATCAACAATTTTTTATTATGAATCCTTTTGGAGCTGAGTAAAAATTGACAAGCATTCATTTCTTCATTCAGCAAATGTGCCCTGAACACACACTGTACATCAGGTCCTGGGGCTACAGATATGAACCAGACTAAGTTGTATCTTTTAGAAGCCTACAAACTAATAAGGGAATAAACTCATTCACTCTGTGTTCCAGGTGTGATTCCAGGTGTTGAGAATTTAGTGCTGAATGAGACCGATGAGTTCCTTGCTGTTATGCCAGTCACATTCTAGACTGGGGAGAGAGAGAATTAACAAATGGGCAAGTACATAAAAAAGAAAACATTATGTAGTGATAATGCTCTGAAAAAATAAAACTGAATAATGTGATAGAGGCTGGGACCTTCTTTAAAACTGATATTGGAGACTTACTGGTCCTTAGTCTGATACTGGAATGTCAGGAAGGCATGAGAATGTCAACATCTGGAGGCGGGGTGTTCCAGGAGAGGAAAATCTCGAAGATTCAAAGTAGCTGGACCTTTTTGGGTTTGAGGACAGTGACACTGTAGCTTAGAGAGCAAGATGACATCAGAGGAACACAGCTTGCTCAATTATGCCGGGCCTTATAGGCCAGTGGATAGAATTTGGATTTTATTCTAGTACAATGAAATAAAATTATTCAAAAGTTTTAAGCAGGGAAATGACACAATCTGATTTATGTTTAAAAAAGATAATAATGCCCTAGCTTTATCAGATTTTGCAATTAAAGTTGTTTTTGCTTCCAAAATGAATTGGGCACTTTCTAAACACGTTAGATAATAGTTCTCCAATTTTGTTATATGTCAGAATCACCTGGAACGCTAATAAAGAATACAGAGACCCAAACTTGTTGAAGTAAAGCAGACGCTACCCCTTCGGGTTTTTCCACTAACTTACCTAGATGATTCTTATTCATACCAGTGTTTAAAAACCACTGGGTTAGAAAGCAATGCAATTATCTGTTGTTTAAAAGTCAGTTAAAATGCAGCTATAAGCACATCAGTTCCTGGTGACTTTTTCAATGGTAGACTTTTAATTATCTTTCAGGTTTTTTTCTGTGGCAATTTATCTATTTAGGAAAACTATAAAACAACTGCCTATATGAATATAAATGCAAAAATTTCTAAATATTAGTCAATAAGTCCCAGCGATGTATCAAAAGAATAAAGTGTGATGATGAGGCAGAGTTGTTTTCCAGTAAACGAAGTTTCAACATCAATGAAACATGTAGACCTATCTATTATATTAACAAACTGAAGAAGTAAACCTGCATGGCCACAGTAACAAATGCTAAGGCACATGATAAAATTCAGCATCAGTCCCTATGCCAACTCAAAAAAATAGGGATCAAATAAAACTACATAAATATGATAAAGACTAAACACAGCAATGACAGGAACATGAACAACTAAAAATCAGTGGTAAATGTTATTCTAAGTGGAAAAATATTAATTAAAATTAGGATCTGTAGAGGAAGCCTGCTATTCCCTTCATTATTTAATATGGTTAGGAAGTTTTTAGCGAATGCAAGAACACAGCAAAATAAAATAACTGCTGAAAACATTTGGAAAGAAGAAGTAAAACTACATTTTTAAGCTTATAATAGATTTTACACTAAAAAAAACCCAAGAGTTTCTAGTAAAACTACTATAATTATTAAGAGAATATGGTAAAGTGGCTAGATATAGGAGCTATCTACAAAAATTAATGACTTTTCTCTAATTTGATATGGAAAAAAATTATTTACAATATTGAAAAGTCTGAAGTATATACAGTGACAGATAACAAGAAAAGAAAATATAAAGTACTTAAGAGTAAATAAAATAATAAAGGCACAAAGAAAACTATGTACACAAAGAAAACTATGTATACAAAGAAAACGATGACAATCTTATTTAAAGACATAAAGTCAACCTGAGCCAAAAATATGCATTGTTCTTGGATGTGTGGAACAAGAATCTCTGCAAGTGAAAGAACTTTTGTTACATACTTATCTATCACTCTAAATTAATATTAAAAGTTAATGCCATGCCAAATAGAATCCCCCTTTTTCTCGTGAGAGGGAATTTAGACAATGATCCTAAAGTTTATATGAAATAATAAAAGCCTGAGAGAAAATATCCATGTGAAGTATGATAATAAGCAGGGAGTAGAGACCAGGTATTATTATACCCTAAAGTCACTGTAATCAAGTGAATATGGAATTAGTTTATGAATGGACAAATAAGTTAATAAGACACAAAATAGAAAACTCATAAATATGTCCTAATACATGTGAGACTAATATTTAAGAAACGAAGCTGGCACAACCAGCTATTCATCTGAAAGAAAATAAAAGTAGACACACATCTTAAGCCATATTTTATTCTACATCATATATAAAGTATATTTCAGATAAATTAAAGAGTTAAATACAGCAACATCTAGAAAACTACATGTACAATATGGGAGTTAGGAATATCTTCTTAACTAAAACTGCAAACCCAAAAGCTATATAAGAATATGAGCATATGACAAAATATTAACAAAATGAATCCAGAAGCACATCAAAAAGCTAACCCAACACGATCAAGTAGGTTTTATCCCTGGGATGCAAGGTTGGTTCAACATACACAAATCAACAAATGTGATTCATCATGTAAACAGAACTAAAGACAAAACCACATGATTATCCCAATAGATGCAGTAAAGGCTTTTGATAAAATTCAACATCCCTTCATGTTAAAAACCCTCAATAAACTAGGCATCAAAGAAACATACTTCAAAATAAAAGGAGCCCTCTATGAGAAATGCACAGCCAACATCATACTGAAAACTGGCACAAGACAGGGATGTCCACTCTTAACACTCCTATTCAACGTGGTATTACAAGTCCTGGCCAGAGCAATCAGGCAAGAGAAGGAAACAAAATGCACCCAGATAGGAAGAGAGGAAGCCAAACCATCTCTGTTTGCAGATGACATGATTCTATATCTAGAAAATCCCATAGTATTTGCTCAAAAGCTTCTTGAGCTGATAAGCAACTTTATTGAAGTTTCAGGATACAAAATCAGTGCGCAAAAATAAAAAGCAATCCTATACACGACCAGCGCCCAAGCAGAGAGCCGAATCAGAAATGCAATCTCATTCAGAATTGTCACAAAATGAGTAAAATAACCTGGAAATACAGATAATCAGGGAGGTGAAAGATCTTTACCAGGAGAATTACAAACCACTGCTCAAAGAAATCAGGGATGACACAAACAAATGGAAAAACATTCCATGCTCATGGATAGGAAGAATCAATACAGTTAAAATGGCCATACTACCTAAAGCAATTTACAGATTCGATGCTATTTCTATCAAACTACCAATGGCCTTCTTCACAGAACTAGAAAAAGCTTTTTTAAAATTCATATGGAACAAAGAAAAGTCCAAATAGCCAAAGCAATCCTAAGCAAAATAAACAAAGCTGGAAGAATCACATTGCCTGACTTCAAACTGTACTTCAAGGCGATGGTAACCCAAACAGAATGGTAATGGTACAAAAACAGACACATAGACCAATGGAACAGAATAGAGAGCCCAGAAATAAAGCCACATACCTACAACCATCTGATCTTTGATAAAGCTGACAAACACAAGCAATGGGGAAAGAACTCCTTATTCAATAAATGGTGTTGGGATAACTGGCTAGCTATATGCAGAAGATTGAAACTGGACCTCTTTATTACACCATATACAACAATCAACTCAAGATGGATAAAATATACCAAATGTAAAACCTAAAACTATAAAATCTTGGAAGATAACTTAGGAAATACCATTTTGGACACTGGAACTAGCAAAGATTGTATGATGAAAACACAGAAAGCAATTGCAACAGAAGCAAGCATTGACAAATGGAACCTAATTAAACTAAAGTGCTTCTGCACAGAAAAGGAAACTATGAACAGGGTAAACAGGCAATCTACATAATGGGCGAAAATATTTGCAAACTGTACATCTGATAAAGGTCCAATATCCAGAATCTATGAGGAACTTAAATGAACTTTCAAGCAATAAGCATTGCCCATTACAAAGTGGGCAAAGGATATATGAACAGACACTTTTCAAAAGAAGACATACATGCAGCCAAAAAGCATCTAAAAAATGCTTAGCATCACTAATCACTGGAGAAATGCAAATCAAACACAATGAGATACCATCTCACACCAGTCAGAAAATGGCTATTATCAAAAAATCAAAAAATAACAGATGTTAGTGAGGTTACAGAGAAAAGGGAACACTTATACACAGTTGGAGGGAGTGTAAATTAGTTTAGCTTTTGTGGAAAGCAATGTGGCGATTCCTCAAAGAACTAAAAACAGAACTACCGTTCAACCCAGCAATCCCATTACTGGGTATATACCCAAAGGAATATAAATTATTCTACCATAAAGACACACTCATGCCTAAGTTCCTTGCAGCACTATTCACAAAGACATGGAATGAACGTAAATGCCCATCAACAGTAGACTGGATAAAGAAAATGTGGTACATATAAACCATGGAATACTATGCAACCATAGAAAAGAACAAGATCTTTTTTATTTGCAAGAACATGGATGGAGCTGGAGGCCATTATCCTTAGCAAACTAATGGAGAAACAGAAAACCATATACTGCATGTTCTCACTTATAAGTGGGAGCTAAATAATGATGACACATGGATAGAAAGAGGGGAACGACAGACGCTGAGGCTTACTGGAGAAAGGAGGGTGGGAAGAGGGAGAGGATCAGAAAAAAAAAACAAAACCCTTGGGTACTATGATTACCTGAGTGATGAAATAATCTGTATGCCAAACCCCTGAGTTACAAGTTTACTTATATAACAAACCTGCACATGTATCCTTGAACCTTGAACCTAAAATAAAAGTTAAAATATTAAAATAAAATAAAATAATTTTCCAGAAAAGAAAGTGAAAATATATTTGAATATGTAAAATAAAATTTTGTGAATACAAAATCCCACAAATAAGTTAAATACCAAAGATAACGCTTTGACAATATTAGTGATAAAAATGAACACAGTGTGAATATTTTTAATATTCAAAGATCTCTTAACTTTGTTAACTCTTAACTCTTGTCAACTCTTAAGTTGACAAGAAGTCAAACAACCATTAAGAAAATGAGCAAAAGTTGTACATTTTCAACTCAGAGAAAAGCAAATACCAGTGCCCAGTAAACTTACTAAATGATGTTTAAATTAACTCTCAATTAAGGAAATAGATTAAAATCACTATAAGATATAATCTTATACCCATTGATTGGCAACATTTAAAGAGAAACATAAAACTGAAAGCTGGCAAGGATGACAGGAGAATAGTACTTTTAGTTTTAGCTTGGAGAAATGTCAAAAGTTACAATCTTTTTATAAAGCAACGGGCAACATCTATTAAAATAAAAACTAAATATATACTTCATCCCAGCAGATCTACTGCTGATCTTTCTTACATAACGTAAATATGAAATTCCCATGATTTAAGAACTCAGAAGTAAGGATGATTCATGTGGTATTATTCATGGTGGGAAAGCAAAGAAAAACCTAACAAAGTGAGCGAAGTGAGTACCTATCAATAATTGAATAAATGAAAAAATTGTGGTTGAACACATACCATAGAATACTATAAAGTCCTTAAAAATGAGTTAGCTACTTAGTTGATTGGTCTTACCACTAAATATTATTGAGTGAGAAAAAGCATTATGCCATAAAATATATATATATTAAGATTCCATTTTTATAAATCAAACTGACAAAATGCCTCTTATGTGCATACAGATATGTATATGCACATATATATCTCTATAGAATTGAAATAACGCAGAAAAATAATAATGGGTGCAGATGAGGAGAAATATAGCTTATCAAGATGGGCTACAGTGTTTGGGGAGTGGGGAGGTTGATGTAGGTGAAGGGGGAAGATGGGAAACCAAACAAAAAAATAAAAAAAAAATGAAATGGGAAAAGCATACATGTAATATCATTCATATAAAAGTATATACATATATATACACAAATAATAAAATGATTTTAAAATCAAACATTCTAAAATATTAAAAGATCACTCTAGACAATATGAGAAGAACGGAAGAATGGATATAGTATGCAAATAGAAGCAGGATGGGCAGTTACAAGGCCATCCAGTAATCCAGGTAAAAGATGATGGGGGCTGCAACTCAGGGTTCATTGTATAGATGAGAGAAATAGACAGATATGTCTTGGAAGTTACAGATTTTCTGATAGATTGGATATGGAGAGAACTGAAAGGTAAAAATGGGTGGATAATGGATTCATTTTACTGATAGAAAAGACTGAGTGATGAATGGCTTGGTTGAGGGAAGAAATAAAGGGTTCTCTTTGGGAGATATGTTAAAAGTTTGAGATCCCTATTGTAAATCTAGTTGAAAAGGTCAAGTAAGTAGAAAGACCTAGACTCTTACTCCTGGTTGACAATGACTCTCTCTCATTTTGGGTAGTGAGATTGTTGATACATTTTGGGTAGTGAGATTGTTGACACATTTTGGGTAGTGAGATTGTTGACATGACATCAACATCTTAGAGACCAGTAAAGTGAGAGGAGTCAGTCATTGAGAGGAAGACAACGACAACTTAATATTTGTTGAGCACTGACTGTAAAGTAGACCATTCACAAAAATTAGTTCATCGAATCCTCATAGCACCTGAATGGGGAAGCTATTATTGTCCCCCTTAAGGTGGGTGTTGGGGTGCCTCACGCTTATCTGCCTCTTGAGGACCAGGACACCCCTTCTCTGGCAACCAGACGTCTTAGCTGTTGACAACCCATAGCTGAGGCCACTGCATGGTGGTTCACTTCTTCCCCTGCCCAGGGTTGCTTCTTTCACTCCATCAAGGGATGTTTCAAGAGTAGTTCCTAAGAGCAGTTGCAGGTGATGTTCCGAAGAATATCCCTTCTGCCTACAATTCTCCATTTCAGAGTCTATGTTCTGGGGAACCTGAACACTCAAGATCAGAGATGACCAGTGGCTAAACTGGGACTTAGGCCCGGTTTCCCTGAATAAAGAATGTTTTCTCTTTCTGCATGACCTAAGAGAGCTTTATGATCATCTCTGTTGAAAGGCAAGCCTATGGTTCTTGGGAATTTGGTGTTTCCAACCTGCTATGTGCTGTCCGGAAGCCTTAGAGTGGGTGCCAACAGTCAGGAGCCGAGCCACTATGTGGCTCTCTAGGCCTGTGAGCCCAGATCTGCTTTTTCCAAGAAGTCGTCATGCCCCTTCAGTCAGGGCCAAAGTAGGTGAATGCTTAGCTCTAGGATGAGCTCCCAAAGGCCTTCCTGACCAGACTGGAGACAGTTGGTGCCCACACCTCCACCTCTGCCTGGATGTATGCTGTGCATCCTTCAAGGTCTAGGTCACTTGTCATTTCCTCTCTAAAGCCTTCTCATAGGCAGAATTAATTAATTCAATCAACAACACATGATAATGCACCTCCTCCTAGGTGGTGGGCTCTGGAGGTGATTATATACTCCTCCGTGTTCATTCTCACTTTAGTGTGCCTCTTCTAGAGCACTTATCACAGGTTATAATTATTTATACCTTGGTTTCTTCTACTGGACTCTGCATTCCTTCAGAGTCACTGTCTTACTTATCTCTGCATGGTCAACATTTTTGTTTTCTTTTTTTTTAGACAAGGTCTCAGTCTGTCACCCAGGCTGGGGTGCAGTGGCAAGATCTTGGCTCACTGCAACTTCCACCTCCCAGGTTCAAGCTATTCTCCTGCCTCAGCCTCCTCAGTAGCTGGGTTTATAGGCACCCACCAACATGGCTGGCTAAATTTTGTATTTTTAGTAGAGACAGGATTTCACCATGTTGGTCAGGCTGATCTCGAACTCCTAACCTCAAGTGATCCACCAGCCTTGGCCTACAAAAATGCTAGGATTATAGGCGTGAGTCACCATGTCTGGCCAGGTCAGCTTTTTGTACAGCACCCAGTGCAGAGTAAGCACTGAGTAAGTGGTGGTCCATTTTAATCCGCTAAAGACTTTAAACTCAGTTTCTCCTTCAGAGTTCCATAGTTTCAGAATCCATTGCTAGCAGAGTTGTAATGATCTCTCCTGCACCTACATTGACAAGTTTTGGTTTGGATGTCTCAAAATAAAGCAGACACCACCTACGAGAGATTTTACCCATAAAAGCCGCTCTCATATCTTAGCTGTGAGGACAGTCTCTTTTTGTTTCCAATCTTCCTTTTTCACTCTTGCTCTCAGGAGTGGAGTTCTCTCGCTGCCCACACCCCATATGAAATTTCCTCTGCGTCTTGGTCCACTTTGCTCCTCTTCCCTCCCCCTTTTGTCTTCAGGGTCAATCTCTCCACAGGGGCCTTTGCTCTTCCTTTGTGATCTTGTGCCATTCAGGATCCCTGTCTTTGCCTCCGTTGTGCATCCCTCCTTCAGCCTTCACACACCCCTCCTGAAGCAAGCTTCTTTCAACCCTTGGCCTGCTCCAGCTCTTGTTGCATCTTTGCATCATGAGGCTGCACTCTCATGAACGAATTAACTCCCAAAATTCCCGTTTCCAAAATATTACAACATTGGTGATTAGATTTTAACATATCAATTTTGGAGGAACACAAAAATTTAGTTCATAACAGATAGTCATGCAGTGAAACTAAGGTGATATATTGATTATTTGCCTGACACAGAGTCCCTCAAACCACATGATTACCTTATAAATTCCTCCTGACTTCCATATCTAGGCACAAATCTGGTTCTCTTTCTTTTTGTCTGTTTCTGTCTGAAGCCTCTCTTCCTCTTTCCACCTGCTAACAGAGAGGTCTCTAAGGAACAATGTATAAAGGGATATTAAAAAGTTCTTTGACTTTTTAACAAGAATCAGATAGGCAGTTGAGAATTGCAAACTTTTGATGAATAAGCCCTTCAGTTTTGGTTTAATTATTTACCTCATGTATAATTATAACCAGAATAAATTTCTACATTTTCAGCATTATACCTCAATTCATGCTCCTTTACAACAATTTCTAATGATTTTGCAGCAATGTCTATATCAGGGCTCTGATTACTGTAGAGACCCATTTAACTATTGCCAATTGAACTACTTATTATTATGCATTCAGAGTGAATGTAAATTGTCTCATGTCCCTTGAAAGGAATTAGAGACGGCTTGATATATTAATGAAATCATTACCATTTCATTAAACTGCATGTTTTGAACTGGACTATTCTGTGGCTTATTGAAATGCAAAAAGTGCATTCTCTTATGTGCATAATCACAGTTGATGGACAAACTTATAGCACTCAAAGGCTGCAGTTTCTTTCATGAAATACCTTCCTCTACATGCATGAAATTCTCCATAAAATGATTAAAAGTCAGTGGGATATAAAGAGGAAAAAGAATCTATGCAAAACAACTCTTTATTTTAGAAAAGAAGACCGTTTTATCTGATTCTCAGAAACTAAGGTTAATTTATTTAGATTATTATGTGTATAAATGGTTTTTGAACTTCAAATTATTACATGTAGAAATGGTTTTCAAACTACCTTCCTCTACATGCATGAAATTCTCCATAAAATGATTAATAGTCAGGTGGATTTGAATAAAGAGGAAAAAGAATCTATGCAAAACAACTTTTTATTTTTAAAAAAGTGAGTTTTTATCTGATTCTCAGAAACTAAGGTTAATTTATTTAGATGTGTGCAGAAATTATTATGTGTATAAATGGTTTCAAACTTCACCCATTTGAGTAAAGTTTAGGAATATGCTTCAATAGCAATGAACATTATTAATTAATTGATTAGATATTATTTTATTTAACCATTGACATAATAATCATATGTATTTTTGGGGTAAAGAGTGATGTTTCAACACATATAAGGTACAGTGATCAGATCAGGATAATTAGCAGATTCATCATCTCAAACGTTTATCATTTCTTTGTGTTGTGAACACTCAATATCCTCCTTCGAGGTATTTAAAACTATATAATATATTGTTATTAACTATACTTATCCTACAGTGGTATAGAACACTAGAACTTATTTCTCCTTTCTGGCTGTAATTTTGTATTCTTTAACAAGTATCTCCCTATCATCCTCTTCCCCCTACCCTTCCCAGTCTTTGGTATCCTCTGTTCTACATTTTACTTCTATGAGATCCACTTTTTTTAAAGTTTCTACATATGAGTGAAAACATGCATGTTCAAATTTCTGTTCCTGGCTTATTTTGCCTAACATAATGTCTTCCAGTTCCATCCATGTTATGAATGAAAGAATTTCATTCTTTTTAGTGGCGAAATAATATTCCATTGTGTATATAATATTCCCTTGTGTATATATACCACATTTTCTTTATCCATTCATCTGTTATTGGACACCTTGGTGGATTCCATATCTTATGAATAGTGCTGCCATAAAATTGGGGATGCAGGGGTCTCTTTGATATACTGATTTCACTTCCTGTGGATAAATGCCCAGTAGTGGGACTACAGGATCGTATGGTAGTTCTATTTGTAATTTTTTTGAGGAACCTCTCTACTGTTTTCCATAGTAGCTGTACTAGTTCATATTATTCCACACTGTGGGAACAGTTCCCTAATCTCCACATCTTCACCAGCACTTTTTTTTGTCTTTTTGATATTAGTCATTCTAAATAGGGTGAGATGATATACTTCATTGTGGTTTTGATTTGCATTTCCCTGATAATTAGTGATGTTTCTTAAGCATTATAAAATATATTTGTTGGCCATTTGTATGTCTTTTTTTGAGCAATACCTGTTCAGATCATTTGCTGATTTTTATTTGAAATTTTTTGTTGTTGAGATATTTGAGTTCCATGTATATTCTGGATATTAACTTCCTGTTGGATGAATATTTTGTAAATATTTTCTACCATTCTGTAAGTTGTCTTTTCGCTCTGTTGTTTTCTTTGCTGTGAAGAAGTTTTTTTTATTTGATATTATCCCATTTATTTTTGCTTCCATTGCCTGTGCTTTAGAGATCTTAATCATAAAATCTTTTTTTCCAGATCAATGTCCTGACGTATTTCCTCTATGTTTTCTTCTAGTGGTTTTATAGTTTGGGGTCTTACATTTAGGTCTTTGATCCATTTGGAGATGATTTTTGTATAGGGTGAGAGGTGGGGGCCTGGTTTCATTCTTCTACCTATGGGATATTCAGTTTTCCCAGCATTATTTATTGAAGACACTGTCCTTTCCCCAGTGAGTATCCTTCATTCCTTTGTCAAAAATCAGTGCATTTTAAAATAACTAAAAGTGCATAATTGGATTGTTTGTAACACAAAAGATAAATAGTTGAGGGGATAGATACTCCATTTTACATGATGTGATCATTATGCATCACATGCTTGTATCAAACCATCTCATGTACCCCATAAGTATATACACCTACTATGTACAGAAATTAAAATAAAAAAATCAGTTGACTGTGTATACATGGATTGATTTCTGGGTTCTATTCTGTTCCGTTGGTCTATGAGTCTATTTTTATGCCAGTACCATGCTGTCTTCGTTATACAACTTTTTAGTATCTTTTGAAGTCTGGTAGTATGATGCCTCCAGTTTTGTTCTTTGTGCTCAGGATTGCTTTGGCTATTTAGGGTCTTTTGTGGTTCCACATAAATTCTAAGGTTTTTTCCCCCTATTTTTGTGAAGAATGTCGGTGGTATTTTGACAAGGATTGTATTGAATCTGTATGTTATTTTGGGTAATATGGTTATTTTAACAATATTAATTCTTCTAATCCATGAGCATGGCATATCTTTCAATTCTTTTATAGTCTCTATAATTCATTTCATCAGTGTTTTGTAGTTTTCCCTCAGAAGTTTTCCACTTCTTTGGTTATATTTATTATAAGATGATATAGTTTGGCTGTGTCCCCACCCAAACTGTAGCTCCCATAATTCCCACGTGTTGTAGGAAGGACCTAGTGGGAGATAATTGGATCATGGGGGTGGTTTCTTCCATTCTGTTCTGTGGTGGTGAATAAGTCTCATGGGATATGATATATGGCTTCTCCTTTTGCTTGGCTGTCATTCTCTCTTGCCTGCTGCCATGTAAGACATGGCTTTCACCTTCTGCCATGATTATGAGGCCTCCCCAGCTACATGGAACTGTGAGTCCATTAAACCTCTTTTTCCTTATAAATTACCCAGTCTTGGCTATGTCTTTATCAGCAGTGTGAAAATAAACTAATACACAGGTGTTTTTTTTTTTTTTGTTTTTTTGTTTTTTGTAGCAATTGTAAATGGGATTGCCTTCTTTATTTCTTTTCGGGATGATTCATTGTTAATATATAGTAATGCTACTAAGTTTTGTATGTTGATTTTGTATCCTGCAACTTTACTGAATTTGTTTATCAGTTCTAAAAGTTTTTTTGGTAGAGTCTTTAGGTTTTTCTATGTCATCTGCAAACTGGGACAATTTGACTTCCTCCTTTCCAATTTGGATGCCCTTTCTTTGTTTTGTTATCTAATTCCTCTGGCTAGAACTTCCAGTACTATGTTGAATAAGAGTGGTGAGCACTGGCTTCCTTGTCTTGTTCTAATTCTTAGAGAAAAAGCTTTCAGCTTTTCCCTGTCAAGCGTGATGTTAGCTGTGAGTTTGTCATGTATGGCCTTTATTGTGTTGAGGTACTTTCCTTCTATACCTTATTTATTGAGAGAGTTTTATCATGAAGCTGTGTTGAATTTTATCAAATGCTTTTTCTGTATCTATTGAGATAATCATATGGTTTTTATCCTTTGTTCTGATTATGCGATGTATCACATTTATTGATTTCCATATGTTGAACCATCTTTGCATGCCTGGGATAAACCCCACTTGGTCATGATGAATGACCATTTTAATGTATTGTTGGATTCAGGTTGCTAGTATTTTGTTGAGGATTTTTGCATCTTTGTTCATCAGGCATATAGGGCTATAGTTTTCTTGTGTGTGTGTGTGTGTTCTTTTTTGGTTTTGGTATTAGAGTTTTGCTGGCTTTGTAAATGAAAAGGAGTCCCTCTGCTTCAATTTTTGGAATAGTTTGAGAATAATTAGTATTACTTTTTCTTTAAAGTTATTGGCAGAATTCAGGGGTGAAGTCATTCAGTACTGGACTTTTTTTTTGTTTTGGGAGAATTTTGTTACCATTTTAATCTTGTTACCTGTTATTGATCTTTTCAAGTTTTCTATTTCTTCTTGGTTTAATCTTGGTAGAATATATGTATTTAGAAATTTATTCATTTGCTTTAGATTTTCAAATTTATTGGTATACGTTGGCTCATAGTAGTCTCTAATGTCCTTTGTATTTCTGTGGTATCAATTGTAATGTCTCCTTTTCTGCTTCTGATTTTATTATTTGGGTATTCTGTATTTTTTCTTAGTTTAGCTAATGTTTTGTCAATGTTATTTAGCTTTTCAAAAAACCCACTTTTTGTTTCATTGATCTTCTATATTTTCTGGTCTCGATTTTATCTATTTCTGCTCTGACCTTTATTATCTCTTTCCTTCTACTAATTTTGAGTTTGGTTTGTTCTCGCTTCTCTAGTTCCTTCAGATGTATCATTAAGTTGTTTATTTAAAATATTTCTAGTTTTTTATATAGTTTTTTTTGATATAGGTATTTATGGTTATAAACTTACCTCTTAATACTGCTTTTGCTGTGTCCCATAGGTTTTTGTATGAAGTGTTTCTATTTTCATTTGTTTCAAGGAATTTTAAGTTTTCATATTAAATTTCTTCCTTTACCCATTGGTCAGTCAGGAACATGTTTAATTTCCATGTGTTTGTGTAGTTTCCAAGGTTCCTCTTGTTATTGATTTCTAGTTTTATCCCACTGTGGTTAGATCTTTGATACAATTTTGATTTAAAAGACCTTTTGAGACTTGTTTTGTGTCCTAAAATATGTTTTATTCGGGAGAATCTGAAAAGAATGTGTATTATGCAGCTGGTGGGTACAATATTCTGCAAGTGTCTGTTAGTTCCATTTGGTATATGGTGCAGTATAAATCTGAGGTTTCTTTGTTGATTTTCTGTCCAGGTAATATGTTCAATCCTGAGAATGAGAAATCCCCAAATATTATTTCACAAGTGTCTATCTCTCCTTTTAGATGTAATAATATTTGATTTATATATCTGTGTGGTTCAGTGTTGGGTGGATATATATTTGCAATTGTTATATTCTCTCGCTGAATTGATCCCTCTATTCCTATATAATGTCATTCTTCGTCTCCTTTTATTTTTTGACTTGAAGTCTGTTTTGTCTGATTTAAGTACAGCTACTTTTGTTTGCTTTTGGTTTCCTTTTGCATGGAATATCTTTTTATATCCCTTCATTTTCAGCTGATGTGTGTCTTCACAGGGGAAGCAACTTTCCTATAGACAGCATATAGTTGAGTTTTGAATTTTTATTCATGCAGTTGTCTATATCTTTTATTTTTATTTTAATTAATTAATTAATTAATTAATTTTTGAGACAGAGTCTGGCTTTGTCACCCAGGCAGGGTGCACAGTGGTGTGATCTCGGCTCACTGCAGCCTCCATCTTCCAGGTTCAAGCAATTCTCCTGCCTCAGCCTCCTGAGTAGCTGGGATTACAGATGTGCGCCACCACATCCAGCTAATTTTTTTATTTTTTGTTTTTTAGTAGAGACAGAGTCCATCATGTTGGCTAGACTGGTCTTGAACTCCTGACCTCAAATGATCCCCTGCCTTGGCCTTCCAAAGTGTTGGGATTACAGGCATGAGCCACCATGCCCAGTCCAGTTGTCTATATCTTTTAAACAAATTTTAATCTTTTACATTCGAAGTTATTATTATTAAGGGAGGACTTACTCCTGTGATTGTATTTATTGTATCTGATTGTTTTGTATATTATCTTTCCTTTATTTCTTCTATTATTGTTTATTTTTGTGGTTGGGTGGTTTTCTGTAGTAATAAGTTTTGATTCATTTATCTTTAATTTTTGTTTATTGGACATACCAGTGAGTTTTATAGTTTACTTGTTTTCCTGATGGTGGTTATCATCTTTTCATTTCCATATGTAAGAGTCCTTTGAGCATTTCTTGTAAGGCCAGACTACTTGTGATAAATTTCCTCAGTCTGGCCAGGTGTGGTGGCTCCGCCTGTAATCCCAGCACTTTGGGAGGCCAAGGTGGGTGGATCACCTGAGGTCAGGGGTTCAAGACTAACCTGGCCAACATGGTGAAACCCCGTCTCTGCAAAAAAACACAAAAATAGCCGGGCATGATGGCGGGTGCCAGTAATCACAGCTACTTGGGTGGCTGAGGTGGGAGAATCACTTGAACCTGGGAGGCGGAAGTTGCAGTGGGCTGAGATCACACCACTGTACTCCAGCCTGGGCGACAGAGCAAGGCTCCATCTAAAAAAAAAAAAAAAAAAAAAAAAAAAACTTACTTTTTGCTTGTCTGTGAAATATTTGACTGCTCCTTCATTTCTGAAGGGTAGTTTTGCTGGTAATATTCTTGGTTGACAGGTTTTTTTTTCTTTCAGCACATTTAATATATCATTCCATTATCTTTTGGCTTGTAAGATTTCTACTGAGAAATTCACTGTTAGTCTAATATGGATTTCCTTATATGTAACTTGACACTTCTCTTGCTGTTTTTAGAATGTTTTGTCTTTGATTTTTGACAATTTGACTATCATGTGCCTTGGAGAAAAGCTGTTTGGGTTAAATCTTTTTTGAGTTCTTTGAGCTTCCTAGATCTGGATGTCCATCTCTCTCCCAAGACTTAGAATGTTTTTAGCTGTCATTTCATTAAATATATTTTCTGCAGCTTTCCCCTTTTCTTCTCTTTCTGGAACATCTATAATGCAAATATTTTTTCACTTAATGGTATCCCATAACTCCTGTAAACTTTCTTTTCTTTTTTATTCTTTTTGTTGTTGTTATTATTTTCTACCTGTGTTATTTCAAGAGACCTTTTATTTTGCTTGGTCTAGTCTATTGCTGACTAAAAAGTACAGTCTATTGTTGAGTAAAAAATACTAGTCTATTGTTGACTAAAAAATACCGTATTTTTTATTTCGGTTATTGAATTCTTCAGCTCTGGGATTTTGATTTAAAACATGTCTGTTTATTTCTTGGATTTCTCTTTTACGTAATGGATTGTTTTCTTCTTTCATTGAATTATGTATCTGTATTCTTCAGTATTTTCCTGAGTGTCCTTAAGATTATTATTTTGAAAATGTTTCCTGGCATTTAGTATATTTCCTTATGATTGGGGTCTATTACTGGAGAATTATTATGTTCCTTTGGAGGTGTTTCCTTGCTTTTCCATGTTTGATGTGTTCCTCTGTTGACTTCTATGAATCTGATGAAACAGTTGCCTTTTCCAACTGTATGGAGTAGATTTTGTAGGAAAATACTCATTCATATAGATGGGTCTTGGGGTGTTAGTTTTATGGGGTGCATTGGCTTTGGTTGTAGATGGACACAATAGTGTAGTCTCTGTGTAGTTGCTTCAGCAATAATCCATGCTAGTGATGTTTGTGAGTGTCTCAGTAACCCAGGCTGAGATTGTGGTAGTGGTGGCATGACTTTGCCGGGGGTGGGTTTTCCAAGTGTTTCTTAGGTTAGGGGCATGTGTGGGTTGGTGGATTGGCCAATATGGGCTCTGGATTGCTCAAGTTGGGGACATGGGGCTCTTTTGCTGCCTGGGGGCATGGGTGCACAGTTGCTAAGTCAGCCTGGAGGTGTGCCTGCTAGGGCAAGTTGTCAGGGCTAGTTCTCAGGCCAAGGATATGGGTGCACAGCTGCTTAGTTGGCTTAGGGACATGTCTACCAGGATGGCCCATGGGTCTGTTTCTCACATCTGGAACACAGGCACAGGACTGCTCACCTGGTCTGGGGGGCCATGTCTGATTTTTAAAACAGGTTTAATACTTTTTACAAATACTTTGTAAATTTGTATAATACTTTAATACAAATTTTGCATGTACTTAGCAAATTGATCCATAGAAGTTCTTTTATACTGAGGGGTGGAGAGTGACTGGCATTTGTTACAAGAGTTTTGAGTCACTTTCCCTTGGAGTTGAAAGCCCCAGCACTTCAACCCGACCACAGGCTCAGAGAACACAAATCCTTTCCTGTCTCTTTCCCATCCTGTCTATCCTAAACCATGTCAGGAATTTTAAAAATTGAATAATTAATGATTAAGAAAGGAAGAGATAATGTAACTCAACCCTTTCATTCATATATCAAGGTAAAATGCTTAGGCCCTACAATACCACAACAATTGGATGACTTTTAAAAATACTCTTAAAATAATAGCAGTGACAATAAAACAAATCAATGGCTTGAAAATTATCATACTTGTCATTTAAATGGTTTGAAAGTTCCAAGAAAAAAGCTGACATTATTTATTAGATTTGAATGTCTCCTGGTTGTACCAGCCTAGTGCAGTTATGAGAAGGCAGTGTTATGTTAGTGTGAATTCACAGAATCTGCACATGGAAAGTGGGCTTGAATCTTATTTCTGCCATTAATCAACTATGTACAATCTTGTTGTTTGTTTTCTTTTCTGGAGCCGCATTTTGTTTTAATATATGTAATAGGGATAATCATAGCTCCCACTCCACCAATTTCATAAGATTTTTTTATGAATAACAAATAAGATATTTGATATATGAATATTTCTTGTAAAATAGTTTATTTACCATAAGACCCTGGGGATGGACATGGTTACTGGGAAATTGGGCTGTGTGAAATGAATGCTCGAAGGTGGTTTCACTTTGAGGACCAGTGTGACTAACTACTTGGACTTGGTTGGGTTCATTTTCACATTGGTTTACCTCATTTCAGCCATCAGGTAAGGCAAAGAATATCCCTGACCCCTAAGGGGTATAAGGTGGGGGGTGGGAGGGTTCCCTGATGCCTCCTTTTTCTCTCATCGATGTATGTGTTTCTCTACGACTAACATAATGCTGCCTCTGCTCCCAGAGATTCCTTTGGGACAGAAGATCCCCAAATCAAGGGCCTTTTATTCTTCATATTAATTTTTAATTTTTTTAGGCTACAGAAGATGTATATGTTCTTTCATATCATCTGGTCTGAAAATATGCTTCCTGGGTTTATAATTCCTTGCTGGGCTAATTAGTGTTAGAAGACAATTCTTCCTGTTTTCTTGGTGTTCCTGTATGGGTCAGGCCTTCTGAGCAGTGGAAATGGACTCACTATAAAAAGGGAACATTTCCTCTCTTCCAGAGCCATTTGTTCTCATTGTAAGGGTAATAAAGAAAGTCTAAAAACATCTTTTCATCTCTCTAGAGACATTGCTTACGTATCAGATTAAAGAATTTCCCCTTTCTCCCATGAGGGGATTTGTTTGTATTCCAGAGCAAAATGTAAAATCTCCCTCTCTCCAGAAGAGAAGTTGGGAAGTTGTGTCTGTAGTTTGTAAGCGCTGAGTTTCATAATTTTGGGGTTCTAGTTGTGTGTTGCGAACTCCTGCGTGTGTGGATATTAGGTCCACATTACATGGTTCTGTGGAGAATCACTCTATGGGAAACTGACACAGGCTGCTTTTTCTCTTTCCCTGTGTACACACATGCATGCATGCATGTGCATATGCACTATATATATATATGCATTCCTACATATATATGTATGTGTGTGTGTGTGTGTGTATATGATGTTTCGGGTTACCTTGCTAGCTTGTGGTTGTGGCAACATCTTATATCCTTCATAGCTTTAGCCTTAACAATTACTTTCTGCATTATTTACTGAGCCTACTTGAGGTAACAACCACATAGAGCTTCATTTTGGGCTCTGAAAATAGTATTTTTAGTAGTTCTAGTTTAAGAATCTTTGAGAATTGGAAACTTTTTTTTATCAGCCTTTAAAAGGAAACAGACAAATCTTTTTCTAATGGGTATTTACAACATTAAGGGAATAACTTGAGGATGATGGTGTACTTATTATTTGTCAGTGTGTGAGTGAGTCCTTGACACTGCCATTGTAGAACTGCTTTGGGAAGAGATTACCATTTGTGCCTGGGATTGCTGGAGACTGGTTAAGAGAGAGGTTATTCCTTTTTCTCATCTCAGTCCACAAACCTTTGTGAAAAAAGGGGCAAGATTTTTACTTATCAGAATTTATGACATTTGTCATTTACCAAAGGTCATTCTTGATGGTAGTTCAACATTCTCACAGCTATTAGTGCATCGAGGAGAGCAGTGGACTCAGAGTCAAACCTGAATGAGAACCAGAGGCTAATTCTGATTGTCACTGGTTAGATGGCCTTAGGAAAATCACTTTAATTTGCTAATCCTCAGTTTTTTTCACTTATTAAACTAAAATGCCTGAACTGATTAACAGGAATTTTATGAGGATCAAAGGGACCAATAAATGAGATATATTTTTGAAACTATGAGGTGGAAATACCTAGGCCCATATAAGTGCTTTTAACATTTAAATGTATTTATTTTTGCTACTAGAAAGATTTAAATACCCAATCTGGCTGTGTGTGCTTTCCTGCTATTCTTCAGGGCAAGGAGTGAAAATAAAACAATGTGTCCCTGATTTCACCTATTTTTTCTATAAGTTTAAGGAGAGTGGCATTTAATTATCATGATAGAAAGTAAAATCATGGTACACAGGTAAGACACCATCACAGGTGTCTATACCTTGAGAAATGAGGGGCTATCCAGAGTGATTTCTGAGGCACCATGTATGTCAATTAGATAGTGCCTTGTGGAAGAGACATGAGAAAGGGGATTGTAGGTTCTGGTCAAGTCCCTGGTTACCTAAGTGCAGGAGTGAATGGACCTTGGAGAGGCCACTTGGAGTGAGAGGTTATGTCACAGACTTGGATTGGCATCAGGGAACCATGGGAGAGAACTGGAGATGCATCAAGACTAATCTAGTGAATTAGCTCCAAGAGGAATGAGTCCTTGGTAGCATCCTGTAGCACACAGCAGTGGTGTACTCTGTGCTCTGGAGAGACAGAACTTAGCGGGGTCTCTGAGACTAAGGAACCCAGGGAGTAGATGATGAGGCCCTATGCAGACTCTTCAATGGCAATAGTTGTTTGGCATTGCCACCGCTGAAGTTTGTTTCTGGGTGTAGTCACCTCTGTGGATTGTCACTGCTGTTGAGAGTGACACTTTGGAGCCATAACTGTTGGAAGGTGTTGCCATGGCTAATAGGGAAATTGTCCGTGGGAGTCCAGGTTGGAACATCTGTTGCATAGCAAACATCTTCCTGAGATGGAGGGACCAAATTATGTCATGTTATTTTATTTTTGTCACTTTCAAAACATTATTTTGTAAATCTTCGTGATAGCTCTATAAGTTAGGTATTATTATCTGCATTTTACAGAGCTAGGAACTGAACTTTGGGAAGCTTAAGTGACTGTTAAAATCATGCAGTAGACTAAATTGTGGAGCTGGGATTTGAACTTAGATCAAATTACAAAATCCAAGCTCTTTTCATTTTCAACACATTTTGTTACTTAATGGTCTTTAGCCTTTACTATCATCCCAGAGAATGCCATGCTTGATATCTGAAGTTGGATGGAGATCTTTTTTGGTCAGTGCACTCTCCACTAAAAAGAAAGAATCACAGTTTCCCAGAGGACAATCTGATGAGATTAGAAGATCAGACAATCTGGGATAGAGCTCAAGCTATTAACAGGGACCTTTACACTAAGTCTACATACTGATTTCTGGTAAAATATGTAGTTCACAAGGAAAAAAAACCTTAGCAAAAAAAAGGACTGCAATAAAAAAAAAATCTTCATTCCTTCAAATAAACAGCACAAGTTTAAAATCAAGACAGCAAAGGATGGCAAATTCTAAGATATGCTTGAATTTAAAAATCATGAATAAATAAAACAAACATTAAGACAGAAAATCAAAAACATTGATAGAATTGGCTTCCTACCTATCAAACAGCATGTGACTGAATGGGTCTCAGGAGCCACTGCTGGTTTCTAACGGGAATTACCCATTATGTGGGAAAAAAAGACCATGGTGGCACTCAGTGGCTGACCCTAGATAATTGCCTCACCTAGTGTATCTGGATAATTTAGTTTTAAAATTAGTTCAAATTCTACGAAGATAAATATCATCAGCACATGTATTAAAAATGCCCTTGGTGGAAAGCAAAGTGAAATGATGGATGGTCCTGTGTCCTTGCTTGGCATCATGTCCAAGGTCCCCTGGGGTGGTTAAGAATTCCTGACTGGCTTAATGTCTACCTTAATGATGACAAAGAAGTACTAAATAGTGTTTAATGATATCTTAAGTAGATCCGAAGTGGAGGCTCATGACCAACACCAAGGAGTAGAGGAAATACAAATGAAAGTCAGAAACAGAACAATAACTACAAACCTCTTCCTGCAGCAGTGAGGATTAATACATTCAGAGAGCTCAGTGGGACAAGCTAGCATGTCCAAACCTGAAAGTACCCGCTGGCCTGTCCCAAGTACTGCTGATGGCTGGACATGACTAACCAGTTGGCTTCTTTGGACATCTGAGTTTGCAAAGCAGGTGCTTGGAAAGTTGGGAGAGACATTTTAAAAATCATATTTATAATTATAAATGAATAGTTATGTATTAAATAAAGTTTATTTTTATATAGGAACATAGAAAGAAGAATAAAGTATTGACTTTAATCTTATCACCAAACAGAAATCACCTTTGACCTTTTCATGGGAATCCTTCATATTTTACGCTAGCATAGATTTCATTTTTAAAGCATAGTTGTAATCATATTGTGCATGTAATAATTTTCAATTATTTAGTAAAGTCATCTTCATAATTATATATTTTAATAGCTTTATAATAATGCCTTAAATAGAAGTGACATAGTAAACATACCCTATTATTACCTAGGTGTTGTCCATTTTTTCACTCTCATAAAAAACACCATAATGAACATCATTGTACATAAAACCTCCTTTCTGGCTTCCAAAGAATTCCTTTGAATTAATTTCCAAAGGCAGAATTTCTGGATCAAACAATATGATAAGTCCTTGATAAAGGATATTTGTTTCCTAGAAGGACTATGTGATTTATTTTTTCTATTATAATACGTGCTCATTAGCTCTAGGTATTCTTATTTTTGAGCTCTGCTAATTTAAATTGAAAACTCCACGTTCAATTCATGTAAACTTATTGAGTCACTATTAAAACAAAATATTTTACCAAGTTCATTACCACATGTTTCTTGATGTTATTTGTATTTTTCATGTTCTTTGCCTTTTCATCTTGGATTGGCTTCAAACTGGTCTCCCTTACCTCTGGTCTAACCATCCTTCACATGTTGCTAGAATTACTCCTAAAAGCAATACCATCATCACGTTACTGCTCACTCAAATATTTCAAAGGATTTCCACATCTACAGAAGTATAGTAAATTCCTTACCCTCTGTGAAAAGCTACCACAGTATGGTTCAAGCTATCACACTGCCTGGTACCGGGTAGCTGCAATATGGAAGTAAATAGTCTCCTGAGAATTGTGCAGTATTCTCAACTCTTGTTGAGACTTGTTTAGGGTCACACATTTTCTTAAATTCTAGCAGGTAGGCAGCCAAGCTTTCTTTGATAAAATAATCTGGATGAAAGAAATGCCACTGGAACTCTGTTCCATGTTTTGCTTTTACATTCCCAGTGGAACAGCAGTGCAGGGACAAGCCCCCTCTGCCTTTGAGTCAGAACTTCCCGGGCTCTAGTCTGGCCTTTGTCACTCATGTGGCCATGGCCTGGGGCAGTCACTTAACCTTTGAAATAATGCCCATCTTCCAGGGTTATTCTGAGGATAAAGTAAAATGATGAAAAGGAGTAGTGCATTGTGTAAATGAATAACTAAACGAATCGCTCTTCTAAATAAATAATCCTACCGCTTCAAAATATGAGTATGCAAAATAGTCAAACTCATAGAAGGAACAGAATAGAATGGTGTCTGCCAGAGATGTTGGGGAGTGAGCAAGGGGAGTTGCTAACCAACAGGTGTACAATTTCAGTTATGCAGGATGAATACATTCTAGAGATCTGTTGTGCAATATCGTGCCACAGAGAACAATACCAAAGTGCACATTAAAAAAATCTGTTAAGGTGGTATGTTTTATGTTAAGTATTCTTACCACAATAAAATAAAAATTTTTTAAAATTTGGTTCTAAGGATTTTATTTTATAAGCATAAGTAACTTAGACTTTCCAAAATTCATAATACAGGTTGCAACATGTCTGAGTGAAACAATGTTTAATTGTTGTCAGTTTGGGTGTCAAGTTCACTGTTTTTTTTTTTTTGAGACTGTGTCTCGCTCTGTCGCCCAGGCTGGAGTGCAATGGCTTGATCTTGGCTCACTGCAAACTCTGCCTCCTGGGTTCCCGTCATTCTCCTGCCTCAGCCTCCCAAGTAGCTGGACTACAGATGCCTGCCACCATGCTTGGCTAATTTTTTTTTTTTTTTGTATTTTTAGTAGAGACAGGGTTTCTCCATGTTAGCCAGGATGGTTTTGAGCTCCTGATCTCGTCATCCACCAGCCCAGGCCTCCCAAAGTGCTGGGATTACAGGCGTGAGCCGATGGGCCCGGCCAAGTTCACTCCTTAACTGGCAGGAAGTTCTGCCAGCTTTTCCTAAGGAATCCAGATCCTGACAACCTCATTAATATAATTTTACTATTGAAAATGTAAACTTCGCCATGTAATACAATGTATGATATCTGTCACTCACTTATCCCTGAAAACACTTTTTAAAGTCTTGAAAGTAGCTATTGCTGGATCTGGTACCTCACACCTATAATCCCAGCACTTAGGGAAGCCAACGGGGCGGGGGGGTGGATTGCTTGAGTTCAGAAGTTCGAGACTAGCCTGAGCAACCGGGCAAAACCCTGTCTCTATGCACACACACACACACACACACACACACACACACACACAAACACATCAGCAGGGAGTGGTGGTGCGTGCCTGTTGTCTCAGCTATTCGGAAGGCTGAAGTGGGAGGACGACCTGAGCCTGGTGGTTGGGGCTGCGATGAGCCATGATTGTGCCACTGCACCGCAGTCTGGACAGAGGGTGAGACTCTGTCTTAAAAACAAAGAGTAACCGTTTCCTTACTCACCGTTTGGCAGGTAATATATCATCACGTGCCAGTTTGGGGGAAACTATTAAGGATTCTCGTGTACAATGTCAAAACAAATTTAAAAATCAGGAAAGTGTAATGATAAAATATTAAAACATGATTTGTGTGCAGAAACTTTTCCTTATTTCTAATTGAATGCTATTTTTAAAAATTTCCCCGAAACTGTACATTGTTCGCATAGATTTGTAGGTCTAGATATCATTTATTTTAAACATTTGGCATCAAATCAGAAAATACAAATAAAAAAGGGACAAGCACCGATGCTATGCTAAATGAACTGGATAGTGATAAAACGATTTTCTGCGTTGAAGGAGACTAAGTTTATTAGTGACCAGAGGCCAGGAATCCAATTCGTGAAGATAATGTGAGATTATGCGTTTGAATCCTTGGCTCTGAGACACACTCTTAAATGTTATAGATTCCAGTGGCCTAAAAATATTTTAAAGTATGTCCAATTTTTTATGGCATTTAAAAAATAGATGTCTGAAAACAACTGAGAATTTCTCAAGTTGATTTATCTTGCACGAGTCACAAGAGTAAAGCCGATTTTCTGATACTGTGTCCTGCATTTATCTTTCAGGAGCAAGAGCGCATTCTAATTAAAACTAATCCAGTGGAGAACTTGAAATATCAGGTGCTTTAATGTGATTTGCTTTTTAACAGCCAAGACCATCTTGCCATAAATATTTTGCCCCTGGTTGGTTAGAGCCTAATTCAAAAAAGTGACAAAGTGGTAATGACTTCTGGGAAGCTGTTCTGTGAGAAGAGCTCAGAGAAGAGCTCTGGGATCCGGCTCAGAGGAGCAGGCTCGAGACCCTTTCCTCCCTCACTCTCAAGGAGCTACACAGTTGCTCACCTTTAAAGAGAGAATGAGAGACCTCCCCCAGCCCGTTTGCATAAAATAAAATAGTACAATTCTTCCTCTCTTCCCTTTGCCTGTTTATTCTTCTTCATAGCTTTGATGACTGGGAGATGCAGAATGAATTTGTTCTTCTGTCTTCTTGGTGTTGGGATGTAAGTTTTATGAGTGGGTTGGTTTGTTGCTGTGTTCACAGTACCTAGAACCACACCTGACACTTGATAAGCACTCCCTGTGTATTTATCAAAAGCATGAGTGGGCAAACAAACACAAGAATATAAGCAACTCCCAGACCATCTTCACCAGTCCAGACACTCTTTGATCATTCAGAACACACGGAATACAGAATCGGCATCTTCCACCTACACTATCTCCTTCCCCTTACCAACATTCATATCCTAAAAGCCCAGAGGAAATGATACATCCCCAAATGCCCACCTTGACTTATGCTCTGGAAATTAATTTCTCCCTCCTCTGAACGTCTTAAGCATTTTAAAACACTGAATACTATGTTAGAGTATTATATATATATGATATGTCAAATTATAATTTGATTTGATATTTAATATGTTATAGCATTATAACTATTGTAATATAACTATATTTACAATCTAACTATGTAGGTTTTCTCCTGCTGGTCTCTGAAATCCATGAAGATAAGAACTGAGTTGTAATCATCTTTTTATCACCTGGTAAGTCTAATATCTTACATTATATATTGGAGATATTCAACAAATGATTTTGGAATAGCCAGCCAATGTGTGGTTGTTATATATATAATCACATGTAGCACTGGAATAGCTGTGTGTGTGTATACCATATATACATGTATATATCATACATATGTAAATAACATGTATCTATATTTATATATGTATGTATGTATGTTTATGAAAATCCTGGTGAAGGAAAGGTCTGGGAAGTAGATAGTTCAATAGTAGGAACACTCAATGATTCTTCTGTCAACCTTGTGTTCCTCATAAGGACATTAAATTACTCTGGAAATTCATAACATGTTATCAAGCCTATGCTATTTGAACATTGTTCGGGCAATGGCTGCTGGAATGCCTTCTTCCCAGCTGTGCCTGTGGGAGGGGTGCTGTGCTGTCCTGGACAGACATGCTCGTGCCCATGTCTGTTCCCATCATGTACTGGCTGTGTGATGTGTCGTTCACCCTCTCTGCACCTTAGTTATTTTGTCTATAAAATGGCGAGAGGAATTCTTAGCTTGCCAGGCCCTTCTGAAGGTGCTGTGAGAACATGACTGCCAAGCGCCCAGGTGTGTCTGGCACATAGTGGGCTCTCTCAAGCTGGGGCCTGATCACTATTGTCATTGGGCTTGAGCCATCCCAAATGCTTTGCACATCGCTTGCCTTTGTAGAACGTCCTCATCAGACAGAAAATTAGAAATGCAATTTATCATCCTCCACCTCTCTGTATTAAATATTCGTCACCAGCTCCATCACAGTTTCTTGGAAGCATTTGTTACGGTCATATTACCTGAGAGCAGCTGAGTTCACAGGAGGTAGGCAGGACATAAACTCTGGAAAATAGTCTGTTTTAGTTTAGGTCATAACAACTTCAATCATCTATGACTAAACTCTCGGGTGCTGTACCAGGGCTTTCATGTATATTTTCTGTCCTCAGCAGACTTGTGTTCCTGCATTCTGAGGAGCAAGGTCAGGCTCCCATGTTCTGTAAGACATTGGCTCATTTTTATGCCTATTTGCAAAACTGGGTTAAGTAGCAGAAAGAGTGGTTTTATGTATTGAAAACTGACTAGTCCAGAGTTACTCAGGAATATCTCATTCTAAGTGGTTGGCTTTTGTTTTTTCAGTGAAGCCTAAGCACTTTGCTTTCAGATGCAGGGCAGTTATCCTGCTTTAAGGAATTGATAAGAAAGGTATGATCCCAGCCCAGTGAGATTAAGCCACCACGGTGCCTACTTTCATGCCAATCTCACCGCCCACATGTACATGTGCACTGATATTACTCACTCACTAAAAACATTTTTAAGTAATAAAATAATAAAGTGAACTGTGATTTTTAACTCACAGTTTGGCAAGCAAGTGTATATGAACTTGGCCTTATTGGCAATAACTTCAATAAAACCAAATTACATGTACATTCTGCAATTTGCAAAGTTCACACTGTCATTTATCATTTACCGCATCATCTGGCGTACACTATCCTATGCATTGTTAGCCCCGTTTTCCAGATGAGAAATGTGTGGCTCAAGGAATTTTGAACATTTGTGGAGCACATCGGCAGTAAATATTGGAAATGAGATATAAATCTAGGTCTTCTGCTTCCAACCCAATGAATTGATTAATAGATAATATATTAGTCCATTCTCACATTGCTATGAAGAACTACCTAAGACTGGGTAGTTTATACAGCAAAGAGGTTTAATTGACTCCCAGTTCCACAGACTGTTCAGGAGGCATGGCTGGGGAGACCTCAGGAAACTTATAATCATGGTGGAAGGTGAAGAAGCAGCAAGCACGTCTCACCATGGCGGAGCAGGAAAGAGCGTGCGAATGGGGCAGTGCTACACACTTTTAAACAACTAGATCTTCTGAGAACTCGTTCACTATCACCAGAACAGCAAGGGGGAAATCCCCCCCACCCGTGACCCAGTCACCTCCCACCAGGCCCCTCTTCCAACACATTAGGATTATAATTCGACATGGAGATTTGGGTGAGGACACAGAGCCAAACCATATCAGATAAAACTGATTTTTATCCGTACATAGGCTCAAGTGGTCCTTCTATTTGCTGACTTGGCAATTCCCAGGTTAGGTTTGTAAAGGGACTCCTCCACGGTGCTTCGAAATAGTTGGCTATCTTACAATGATATATTAACAAGAGTCGTTTGCAAGCCTGCTTCTCCGCTGACAGAGGGAAGGTTAACTGAACTAGAGTCCTGTGAGAATTGTCACAATGGCAGAATCCCTGCAGCCTTGAATTAATGGGCATTTGCTGCCTCTTCTTCCTGGTCTGCCAAAGACGGCTGGTAGAGGCCCAGGAAGGGGAAGAGAGTTTTAGAGGATCTCGGAGTGGAATTGGGGGAGCTGTGGTTTGCAGAGCCAAGAGGAGAGAGAGGCTCAGTCAGTGCCTGAGCATTGTATGCTCGCCTGAACACTAATTAGAACTAATTCGATGATTGCCAGCGTGCTGGGAGTCTCTTGAAAGATGATCCGATTTGGAGAAATTCAGCCTGCTCATTGGAAACGAAACCATCAGGAGACCTTTTTCTTACTGTCCTCTTGTGAATGAAAGTGTATTCCACTTCAAGAAGACGTGAGGGTAAAATTTTAATTGCATAAAAGACAGGAAATTCTCCAGGATGGTTCCCATAGCAACTGCAGTGTGTGTGTGTGTGTGAGATACATTTAATGTATGCATTCGAGGAGAAAAAGCAGCTTATCTTCACATACAAGTCTAGAATGTGGAACTGTGAAGGGAAAGGATTGGGATATGAATCCGTCAGAGTAGCCTGATACTGGATTTACTGCTTCCCCCAGTTTATGCATTTTCTCCTCACCATTACAGTAGCAAACTGCACGCTTTTGTCTCTTCTTTTTTCTTTCTGCACCCTTTTTTCTCTTCTTTTTTCTTTTTTCTCTTCACGTAGGTAAGGTGCCACCTCGCCCAAGGACACCCTGAGGACAAAGCAGCTGACTCCTAGGAGACAGGGTCTTGTCCTAGGTCTCCATTGTGTGGGCCTTTGCCTCCAGAGATTGTTGAGCCAACAACCTGTGAGAGCAGGAGACCAGTGGGCTTAGCTGGCTGGCCAACTTTCACTTACTGGTTCTGAAATGTGGGCACATCTCTTAACTAATCTGTTTTCTCCATTTTCTTTTTTTTATGTTTTGAAAATCTATCAAAGGAAGAAGAAAGCAACCACCTAATACAGTATCATGTTTGGGAGAAAGAAGAAAGGGAATAGGCTCAAGACTTCTTTTCTTTTTTTAATTTTTTAAAATTTTTTAAATTTTTTTAATTTTTTTTTTTGAGACGGAGTCTCGCTCTGTCGCCCGGGCTGGAGTGCAGTGGCCGGATCTCAGCTCACTGCAAGCTCCACCTCCCGGG
>NW_016805181.1:710122-744659 GCF_001698545.2 Rhinopithecus bieti | reverse complement strand
GTTTTTTTGTATTTTTTAGTAGAGACGGGGTTTCACTGTTAGCCAGGATGGTCTCGATCTCCTGACCTCGTGATCCGCCCGTCTCGGCCTCCCAAAGTGCTGGGATTACAGACTTGAGCCACCGCGCCCGGCCAAGACTTCTTTTCTTTCCCAGAGTCCTGCAGGAAAGTCAGAAGTCCAGTTGGTTGGATTTACACTGTTTAGTTGGAGGCCAGCATGGCCTGGAAGGTAAGACGTGCTGTTTGCTGAGACAGGTAGGCTGTAAAGAATAGACCGTCAACCAGAGAGGAGACTTTCTGAATGGGAAAAAGTGAGGAGAAATAAACAGATGAGCAAGTCCAGAATAAATGAGGATTGCACCTCTGTTTATCCCCCTTAACAGAGGTTGCCCCTCTGTTCATGTCTCTTTTCTGTGGTTGCTTGGGAGCCAGCAATGTCTGAGTCGTCTCATAGCCCCCAAGACCAAGATCAAACTTATGGAAGCAGAGAGTAAAGGCTGGTTTCTACTCTCTGGGATTGGGGGAAATGAGGAAATGTTGGTCAAGGAATACAGACTCCAGTTATAAGATGAATGAGCTCTGGGGCTCTGATACACAGCATGGTGATGACAGTTAACAATACTGTATTGTTTACTTGAAATTTGCTAAGAATGTGTGTGATAAATGTTTCCACCAAAAAAAAAAAAAGGTATTTATGTGAGGTAATGGCTGTGTTAACAAACTTGATTGTGATAACCATTTCACAGTATAAGCATACATCGAATCACCATGTTGTACATCTTAAATTTATACAGTTTTATTTGTCAGTTTTATACCTCAGTAAAGCTGGGGGAAAATTAAACAAACAAACAACAACAACAACAACAACAACAAAGCACAGGGCCTGGCATTGGGTCAGTGCTGGGCAAATGTTGAGCTGAACTAGTTCATTGCAGAGGACTAAGTTCATGCGCCAGAGTAGAAAGGGAAGCAACGTATAGTTTATTTATTTTAACTTTTATTTTAGGTTCACGGGTACGTGTGAAGGTTTTTTACATAGGTAAACTCATGCCATGAGGATTCATTGTACAGATTATTTCATCACCCAGGGATTAAGCCCAGTACCCAATACTTTTCTCTTTTCTGCTCCTTTCCTGCCCCTCTCTTTTCTGCTCCTCTCCCTCCATCCTCAAGTACATCCCAGTATCCATTGTTTTCTCCTTTATCCATAAGTTCTCATCATGGAGCTCCCATAATTTAGTAAGATATTTTGGCACCACATTTTTTTTTTCTAAAAGAAAAGCATAAAATTGCTATTATAGGGTCAGAAACTTGGGCTTTCTAAATTCAAGCACAGTCTTGTTTTTGTTGTTGTTGTTGCTGCTTGTTTTAGAATCTGTATTGTTAATTTTCCTTTTGTTTGGATAAGGATCTTTCTGAAAATTTCAGTGTGTCTCCCTTGAGTTCCTTGGGATGGAGAAGAGGGATTTTAACTTTGGCACACAGCTTTGCTAGAGAGAAAATTGAGGGGGTGGTGGCAGCTTTTTTCCTTCTGAGTCCTTGAAACATTTTGTACTTGGTTTGTCTAAGGAACAATTCTCTTACAATATCAGCATCTGCTTTTCTGCCCTTTGGAAAGTAGAAAGAGCTCTGGGGTCCCCAGTAGACTGCTCCTTCCCATAATATTAAACTCAGCCCTGTCAAGTCAAGGTTCTCAGTGTTGTTCCTGGCATCTGAGGGCATCTGTCATTGCAAAGAGACAACAATATCTTCCGACAGCCCAGAGCAATTATGTCGGAAGTGTTTCCCCCTGGGCTGAAACATGGGCAGGTGGGCAAGGCAGGAGCAGATGTCCCCTGATTTGGAAGGGGGATTTGACCTTGAAGGACAGCCTGGTGCTGCATGCTGTCTGCCGTGGAGACTATCTGGACTGAAATTGGGACTCCACCACTCATTCGCACTGTGCCTCTTGATAAGTTCTGTCACCCCCTCTAGGCTTCCATTTCTTCATTTGTAAATTGAAATCATAAATAGTACTTAGTTAGCATCAGGATGAAACAAGCCAATATATATGAAAAGTCTTAAAATATTCCTGGCACTTAAGACAAACATAAGTATTAGTGGCTACTGTCCTTGTTAGTGTCCCAGTGAATCTGGCTATCAGATAGACCCAATGGGGTCTCTTCTGTCTTCTCTGGATTCAGACCCAAAAGACACTATTGAAGATCTGTGTGCCAAGCACTGTGACAGAGGCTTATAAATGTTATCTGTTTTTAACCTCAGAGGACAACAGGGACATCACCGACTCACTGACTTCTGAACAGGCCTGGTGATGATGGAGGTGGGGCTCCATGGGGGACACCTAAGACAGAGTGTGTACTTGTGTGCGGGGGAGGAGGGGAGCATGATATGGCTTATAACCTTGGAGACATGGGCTGCCAGGCTGGGCATTAGAAGATAATAGGCTGGGCGTGGTGATGTGGACCTAGCAACTTGGGAGGCTGAGGTCGAGGAGTGTGTGATCCTGGGAGTTTAAGGTTACTATGAGCTATAATCATGCCTGTGAGTAGCCACTGCACTCCAGCCTGGGCAACATAGCAAGATCCTGTCTCAAAAAAGGGGGGAAGTTCTTTGGGGAGACACAGCTCAGCCCTGAGCAACCGAAGAACATCAGATAATGACGTGTCCAGGCTAGTGTCAAGTCAGGCTGAGGCATGTGGTCTGCATTTGCTGAACAAAGCACAGAGTGTGGGTGGAGTATGCTGAGGTGGGGTGCGGTAGAATGGAATGAGGAAGCCTATTCCACATGATGTTGTAGGATGCTGAGCAGTCACAAAGGTGAGTGTTTCTGACCCAGCCCAAGGGCTTAGAAAAGCTTAGAACAGGTGCAACAGCCCATGGCAGGAATGGAGGGTTCCACACGTGGCTGCTTCTCACAATCTCCAGGGGAGCTGTTTAAAACGCAGATTTTTCTGCCACACATCCAACCCACTTAATCAGAATCTCTGAGAGGTGGAAACTGACATACTCACCAGGTGATTCATGTGCAACAGTCAGCCATGGGCCTCAAGGATGGGGGTTTGGGCATCACTGGTGTAGCCCATTGAGTAATGAGCAATAAAGCAGTTCCCTGTTGGGAAGTGACTTGATACCTATAGTGAGGCTAGGCTTTTCCGGCTGAAGGAGCTTCAGCCTGTGCTGAGGGCAGGTTAAGAGAAATGAGGAAGACAGCCTTGTTCCTGGCAGAGCCCAGAATCCACGTGGGACAGGTAATGGGTTAAGGTTGGGAAAAGAAGATAGGACAAGGAATAGCAATCAGCCCCGGGACTAGAGATGCTAGAGGCTCTGGCATGCCTGGAAGGTAGAACTCTCAGAGTGAGGGGAATAGCTACTCCCAGGGTGTGACTCTTAGGAACCTTGTTAGAAGAGAATTGAGGAGCATCAGCCACATCCAAGACCCCTTGCTCTAGGAGGGTGCGTCTGGAATCCCATATATCCTAGGCTCCGTTATCATCATAGCCAACCCTCGCACATGCAGGATGGGCTCTCTGATCTTTGAGCTGCTTCAGGCCATAGGCACCTGCTGGGCTTTGAGGGTTTCGAGAAATTTAGCAGGACTGGGTCCTAGCAATAAATATAATTCTACCTCCGCCTCTCTCATCTTTCTATTCCCACTACTGGAAACAATCCCTTCACCATTTCTCAATAGTTGAAGCCTCTACTTTCTTTCAAGGTACATCCGAAATGGATTTCCATTTGTTTATGGCAATCAGTTTTAAGCTTAAGGCAATTCAGTTCGTTTAAACATATACTTACTGAGTACATATTATGAACGAATTCCTGACTGTGGTGCTGGAATGTAAAAGAAAAATTAGGATAAGTTCCCAGTTCTCAGGGAGCTTGGTGCAGGGGAAGAAAAATGCGGGTAAACAAACATCCTTCAGTGTGCTAGGTACATGATAGAGATAAATTCTAATTTTAAAAAAGTCCTGTGTAATAGCTATTTCTGTGCATGCTTTACCTCCTCTATCTGACTTTATCTCTTCTCTCTTCATAACTGGGGACATGTCTCTGTCATTTTTGTACTCCCACCCTCTGAAACGGTGAATGGAACTGTGTTGGTGTTCAATAGATATTTATTGGTTTGGCTTAAGCCAAATTCTATATAAGGATATGTTTTTAATAAATGTAATTATTTGATTTCATTTAAAAGTCAATTGGGAATACATTATATAATATCACGCTATTGGAAAGACAAATTTAGGAGCGTTTGAGTTGGATTTAGTTTTATTTCTGGCAGGGACTGGGTTTTTAATAAACATGCTGGCTGCAAGGAGTAAAGATAAAATATAGTTTGAACATTTTTAGACAACCCTAAATTAGAAGAATTTGCCAACACTTTGAAATAGCAAATTTTGTGATTCAAAATTATTTGGACCAATTAGAGGATCGATAAAATCGAATGGAACGATTGTCGTGAATGTATAGTGTTGTTCTAGAAGAAAGAATTAATGTCTCCAAACGCCCAATAAGAATGGAAGGCTGGAGATCATCTCAGCAAAGAAGAGAGGTTTGGAAGAGCAGGAGAATAAGACAGAAAAAAGGCAAATCAGCAGGTTTTGCTCCTCTGTCCCCTCCTCATGTCAACCTGAAACCATTTGTCTTGGATGTGGTAGAAATGAAAAAAAAATAAATAAATACACGGGGCAGTTGTCCGTTAAAGCATAGGTCCACAGTGTTGTAAATGGTGACTTTGGTCAATTTAACCTCTCCCAGCGTCTGTTTTTTTTCATGTGTAAAATGAGGAGCATGGCAGGTTCTTCCCAGGGCTGCTGTGAGTGAGAATCCAGTGGGTTGCTATATGTAATATGCCCTGCAGGATAATTTGCTCATAGTAGGCACTCAATAAATGGCCACTCCATTCAAAGGTTCCCTTCCCTGAGGTAACTAACTACAGGGAGCTTAGTGGGAGCTCAGAAATCAGGAACAGATTCTCACAAACATTATAAAATTGTTTGGAGAAATGAATGTGGAGCCAGGAATGTGCTGGGTGTTGGCAGCTGTGGTCTCTGGTGAAGGGTCACAAATGGCAGCTTGAGGCTTGTCTAGAATGGTGCATTACCATGGTTTGTGCCTTCCCCTTCCTTACCGCATGAAACTCCATGGCCAGGGAAGGTCCTCTGACCAGTTTAGATGGTGGTTGTAAGTGGTGGTGGAGGAGAGCGTTTGTTGCTACCTGCAAATTGCACACCCGGAAGCCTCTGCAGCTCCTCACTCATGCCTGCATGGATGAGTGATGCAGGACGCTGGTGGGGGACATGCAGCGTATCTGGATGAAGGACGCTGGTGGGGGACATGCAGCGTATCTGGATGCAGGACGCTGGTGGGGGACATGCAGCGTATCTGGATGCAGGACGCTGGTGGGGGACATGCAGCGTATCTGGATGAAGGACGCTGGTGGGGGACACGCAGCATATGTGGATGAAGGACGCTGGTGGGGGACATGCAGAAAGACACTCCTGAGAGTGTCTCCAAAAAGCATAGAAAATACACAGATTCGGGACTGACTCGACACAAGCCTGGATACTTCTTGCTAGGGGCAGCCCTGAACTATCTCCTGAAAATGGAGAAATGCCATTTGCATTTTTTGAAGCACTATTGTGTGCAACATAAGGTGACTCTATATTTTAATCATCCAAGCTTTTGAGAATGAGTAGAGGCATCATTACAAATTGTGCACAGATGATGGGCATAACTATGATGGTCTTAGGCACAACAGGATGTGTGGTGCCCCTTGTCAAATACCCTGAGCAGAGGAGGGTATAAATTAGATTGTGCTGCCTGGAATTATTTTCATCATTTGCAAGGATTTAGGCACCTAGCTGAACACCCATCTGGATTTGATGACTTCCTTTAGCTACAATTAAGAGTTTAATTCCCTGAAGACTCTGTTATAAGAAAGACTCACTAGGACTTGTGAGGGATAATGCAAATACTCATTTGCATAATGATTTACAGTTTTTAGAGCGTTTTCACACATCTTATGTCACCAATCTGGACCTCCGCCTGAAACATGAAACCTCCAAAGCAAGCTTGCTGCTTCTAAAATGTAGCATTGCCCACACTGAGCTCTGTTCCATTCCCACTTCTCCACTTTCAGAAACCTGATCTCCACTCACTGTTTCCACCCTCTCAGCCAAAGTTGTCTCTCCTTGGTAACCTCCAGAGCGCTGTGCACCGGCATGCCCTGCTTAGTAGAGAGTGAGTTACTGAGGGTGAGGCTGGGATTCATCTCCCACTGCATCCTGAAAGCCAGTTCAGAGTAGGAACTTGGGGAATGCTGAATCTGTATAGAACAGTGCTCCTCAAACTTTAATCTGTACGCCAACCACCTGGAAAGCTTGTTAAATTGAAGATTCTCATACAGCAGGTCTGGGTGAGGCCTAAGAGTCTATCAAGACCCAGGTGATGCTGATGGCCCTTGGACCATACTTTGGGTAGGAAGGTACTCAAGTACTAGCACTTAACTTGGTTGAACATTGGAGTCATCTGGGGAAGTTTTAATTGCTCCCTGCGTGGACCACACCTCCAGAGTTTCTGATTTAATGGATAATGCACCTGGGAAGCAGAACGTTGTAAAAGCTCTCCTGGTGTTTCCAATGTCCTGCAAAGTTTGAGAACCATGATGCTGCAGAGAAATTTGCCATGGGCTATACAACCTTCAAAATAAAGGCTGTGGTTCCCTGCAATACTGGGAAGAAGAGTGTCAAGGGCACCTTATGTGTCTGGACTTTGAAAAGGACTTTATGATTGCATCCATTATTTCTTAGTTACCTCCAACGTGGGAGGAGGGCTTCCGTAAGATAAGAAGCAGGCTCAGCGAGATGCTCCTTACAGAGCTGAGACATTAATCCAGGTAGGTTTTTAAAATATATATATATAATTTAATTACTTTTTCCTGCCATTGATGGAGAAAGGGTTGTTGGTTAGATCTGGGTTCTAGTCCTAGCCCTGACCAGAGCTGGGTATCATTTGATTTTTGGACCCTGCGTGTCTTCTATGTCCCCATTTTCTCCCGTGTGCACACCAGGGTTGGCCCTCCCTGCAGGCCATCTGCCTTGCTAACTCTTCTTTCTCAAGCTCTAGATTGTGGATGGATAAAGACACCACATCTTCGGTCTTCCTCCTCTTCTCCAGCTGTCAAACTCCCACTCCCACTTCAAGCCCAGGCTCAGCTGTCCCTGCTCCCTGGGGCAGATTTAGTCCTTCCCATGTCTCTCCTCTGTAGTTGTTGTCACCAGTGTCTATTTCTTCATTTACTTCCTCTAGGCTGTGAGCAATTCAGCTTCAGGAACCATGGCTTATTATCTCATGTTCTCTATACACACTACAGCATCTATTGCAAGATGTCCTCAGTATGTATGTTGAATTTAAAAAGATGACAAAATAGCTGGCTGTGGTGGAGTGCACCTACAGTCCCAGCTACTCTGGAGGCTGAGGCAGGAAGATCCCCTGACCCAGGAGGTAGAGTCCAACCTGGGCAACATAGTGAGACTCTATCTCTAAAAATAAAATTAAAAGTATGACAAAATGCCTTTATCTGCATTGGAGAGATGTTTTAAGACTATGAGAAGATAAAAAGATACTTTGGAAAGTTAAAAGCATAATACTTACCTCAAGATATTATTATTATTATTATTTTTAACCAAGATGTAAACCTACTTATGCATTTTCTGCCAGAAATTTTCAATGGCATAACAAGTATTCTTGCTGTTTTAACAATTTTTTTTTTTTTGAAATGGAGTCTCACTCTGCTGCCCAGGCTGGAGTGCAGTGGCATGATCTCGACTTCCTGCAACCGCTGCCTCCCAGATTCAAGCTTCTGCCTCAGCCTCCCGATTAGCTTGGACTACAGGCACTCGCCACCATGCCCAGCTTTTTTTCTTTTTTCTTTTTTTTGTGTTTTCGGTAGGGACGTGGTTTCACCATGTCGGCCGGGCTGGTCGCAAACTCCTGACCTCAGGTGATCCACCCTCCTCGGCCTCCCAAAACACTAGGATTATAGGTGTGAGCCACTGCACCTGGCCTGTTTTAACAATTTAAGGATTACAATGAGAAACGGGGTCATTTAAAATTCATCAGAAGATAAGGAATAAAATTTAAAAAAAGAGAAAAAGAAAAGTTAACCATAATCTTGTTACCCAAATATAAATGAGTAAAATTTTGATATATTTCTTTGTTTTATGCACACAGTGTTTTAAAAAAAGAATTGTAATGATGCTGTTTGTGTACCATTTTATGCTCTTCTTTTTCATTTACAATTATAGCTAACTCATTCCCTTGTGTTATTACTTTTGTAAGCATCTTTTTAAGTGGCCATGTAATACTGTTCTAAGTAAGTATACACATCACAGTTTGCATATGTATTACCCAGCTGTTGGACATTTAGGTGCTATTCAGTTTTTCTACATGTCAAATGATGCTGCAGTGATGTTCTATACTGAAGGCTTGTTTTTCTAAATTTAAGTTTGTCTCTTTGGGTCAATGTCAATATCTTCTGAGGAGTAATCCCTAAAATTTATGCCATTCATTCTACTACCAGCAATGTGTGAGACTGACCATTGCATTGTCTTTTTTTTTTAATTTTAATTTTTTTGAGACAGAGTCTCACTCTGTCACCCAGGCTGGAGTGCAGTGGCACGACCTCAGTTCACTGCAACCTCCACCTCCTGGGTTCAGGCGATTTTCCTGCCTCATACTCCTGAGTAGCTGGTATTATAGGCACACACCACCCCGCCTGGCTAATTTTTATATTTTTAGTAGAGATGGGGTTTTACCATGTTGGCCAGGCTGGTCTCGAACTTCTGACCTCAAGATATATATAATTATATATATATATGTAAATATATATATACACACACATATATATCTAATATATATATGCACACACTCACATATATATACACACTATATGTAGCGGGAGCCATATATGTAATGGTTTCCTTTTGAAAATGGTATATTACAATTCAGTAAACACAAACATGACTATAGAGTTATCTTTTGGATACTTAGAGTCATGTTACACCTATGATCTTATTGTCTGTTTTTTCTAAAATACATACTATTTGGTGGTATTTACAATGATTCTTTCAAGGGATGCTGAGTGTTGCATTGAAGATGTGCAATGTTTTAACTTCACTCTTTTGTTGCTGGACATTTATACTAATTCTGATTTTGCTTGATTGTTTTGGTGCATGTGACCTTATTCCTTTTTTGAGATTATTTCTTAAACTCATAGAACTGAGGTTACTTCTAAGCTCACTTCATCAAGTAGGCAAAATGTTTTATGTCACATGCCTAACATTTTTCCTAGTCTTACAAATTTGCAAATTTCACAAGTATTAGGATTTTATCGGTTTTAGCAATGTCATGGAACTTGTCAGCTAAAAGTTTAGAATTTTTACTTAATAGGCAGAAACTTGCATTTTGTGTTTTAAATTTGTGTTTATTGTGACCAATTAGTCTGAGTATTAAAGAAAAATATCTATTTACCAATTGTATTTATTCTTTTGTGAATTAGCTCTTCAGTTTTGTTTTCGGATATTTCTGGCTTGTTTACCTAACTGGTATCTTAATCCTCCTGGTATTTCTTGTAATTTTCTTGGTTGTCATTGGAACTATGACACAATGAACTTCCCTCATGAGGGAGGGAACTGAAGCAACCTGAATTATTTTTTTGTCACAGATCCTTCTTGAATTAAGAGAAATGTCATTAAACCATTTTGAAAAGTAGATTTGACTTAAAACTGTTTTCCATTTATAACGCATTGTCCTGGCACTTTTAGTAGATGGGTCTGTTTATATCGTATCTGGGTCTGTTTATATTGTATCTTACACTTTAAAATAAAATTATATGGATAAGCAGCTATAGTTTCTCCAGTTAAGGGTACTCTTTTCTTACAAATGAACATAAACCTCAGTGATACCACCAAAATTAGTATAATAGGGACAAATTCAAGAAAAGAATTGGTAAAATATTTGGGGTAAAGTTCCCTGTTTTTTCACCTTATTTTGGAGACGAGCTGAGGAGCGGGAGACAGCTGTTTCCATAACAGTGTTTTCAGGGTGATGTGCACCAACACCGCTGGCTCGCACTTTTCTTCAGAGCGATAGTAGACAAGGCTGGACAAATGTGGACTCTTTATCATATGGATTGAGCTGTTACATTCTAATGGGAATAGAGAATGGGAGAGAAAGCTGGCAGGAGGGGAAAGGGAGAAGAGACTTGGAAACCACTTCAAAATTTATCAAGATTTGAATACTGGGGTAAGATATCAACTGTGTAAAAAATACATAGAAAATAGAGCAAAAGAAAATATGCCGAAATATATTTAAACATTTCCCTACGGTTGGGTATTTGGGTGAATTGGACTTTTTGCTAAGGCATAAGAGAAAATCTTTGTGAGGTAACATTACGGGTAGCATAGCTTTATTCCCTTCATGCTTCCTGAGTTTTTATAATTAGCCCATCTTACTTTAAATATCAAGTAAAAAATGTTATGTTAATGCTATGAGTACTAGTGCTTCCTTTTTTGTTTGATGATTTGATGAAGCATTGTACCACAATAAATTTCTACATTCATGTTTCTCTGCATAGTATACTTCCCAAAAGATATGAATATAATGTCTAAGTGGTACCTTCCAACCCTATAGTCTGTGATTTTATGATATATGTATATATGTGTCATAAAAAGAAATACCTGTCAGTGTCAAGCCAGGCTATGTCGGTAAAATGCAATGCTTAGCAAACACCACTCAATCTAACAGTTCAGCACACAAAGCAAAATATTTATTTTTAATTAAAAAAGAAGGAAATCTAATGTCCTGTAGAACTCACCAAGAGAAGTCAGCAATACTATTTTGTGAACATGAATATTATTATTTGAAACTGGTGCTTTAATAATTTCAGGCACTTGTAAGACAATCAGAAATTGATGTTTGTCAGGTACATTTGTTCTAAATAATCAGAATATTCCTTCTTGGTAACATTTTGTTTAATTTAAAGTACATGTGCTCTTTTAAAGGATATAGCATTATTTTTAAAATCTAAAGGTTAGGACTAAAAAAGTAACTGATGACCTGAAATCATGTCATACCCATTTTTAGATCTATATTTATACAATAATTAGGACATCAAACACCGCATGTTCTCACTCATAGGTGGTAATTGAACAATGAGAACACTTGGACACAGGAAGGGGAACATCACACACTGGGGCCTGTTGTGGGGTAGGGGGAGGGGGAGGGGGAGGGATAGCATTAGGAGATATACCTAATGTAAATGATGAGTTAATGGGTGCAGCACACAAACATGGCACATGTACACATACATTACAAACCTGCATGTTGTGCAATGTACCCTAGAACTTAAACTATAATAAAAAAAATAATTAGGACATCAATTCCACTAGGAATCAAGGAGATAAACTAATAGACTTTGTCTTTTCAGTGTTTATTTTAGGTATTTCAGAATTTAGAAGTAAAAAAATAAAAATCTCTCACCTACTGCCTATTAAATTTTTTCCTATGAAATTCAAGAACTCCTGTATTGATCAAATGGTGGCATTTCTAGAGTACATTTTTTTTTTGTGGGTAAATTTGAAGAGTCTTACTTTATTAAGCAAACTTCATATTTGATTTTCCAAGTATTAAAATAGCCACTTTTCTTACAGATTGCTCTAGAGGAAGAATTCTTGACTGTCTGAACACCGAAGTTGTCTCATTGCAAAGTTCAAGTAAATAAACTTGAAGTTGTAAGCTGTGGTATATTTTCTGCAAATGAAGCAGGTTATTATTAGTTTCAGTGTGCATGAAAACTGGTACTGTTAAATATAAGTAGAGTCTTTATATGAAATAATTCAGTTACGTTTCTTTAAAAAATCAGGAAATGATGGAGAATTGAAGAGACTAATGAAACGTATTATATATGAAAACCTCTTTTTCTCTCCATTGGTTGAAGGTGTAGCACAAGCCAGAGTTTACATTCTTAAGGGAGGAAGACTCAGTGTATTAGATTTATTTTCTAACAACGTTATACTCGGTAGTGTTAAGTGTATTCTTTATCTGAACTGTTGTGAATTTAACGGGCTATTCTATATGTTGCCAGGATATACTAGTATGGGAATTATAATGGAACATTTCAATCCATATCATTTTAGTTGAAAATAGTTTTTTTTTTTTTTTCCCAATTATGCTGCCCCAAGATATATCTGTAAGGGATTTAAACCTCTGAAAATGTGCAATTGTATTTTGCTCTGGGATATTTGTAAGATAATTCCTGGCTAGAACACATACTCAAAACAGTTTCTTGTTAATAACATGATTAACATCCATAATTTACATGTGAATTCTACCCTAATGCATCGTGCTTAAAAGGAGCTTTAATTATTTCAACTACTCATGTGGCCCTGGCCATAGTTTTCCTGATCTCTACCTAGAGAATGTCATGGAAGATTGTGTGGTTAATGTCAGAAACTGGTTTTAGATCATCAGTACACTTGAGATTCATAAGTACACCCTGCTATATGATACATAAACACCCTAATTTTCACATACCATTTCAGAATTAATAATGCAATTTTAACTGCATTTGATTTTTTTAGATTAAAGCAGTCTCGAAATCAAGTATAAAGGATTCAGAAGTTCAAAGTGGAAGTCATTTATGTAATATTTTAAAATTCATTGAATATCTTTATTAGGTACCCCTCTAGCTTCTAGACATTTAAACCAACAATTACAATTTTAACTCCTCTAATACAAATGTATAGAAAGAACTCCTGTCCTCAATAGATTTCTGCATTGAAACAGCAGTTGTTGCTTCATGTCTGAGATCTCGGGGACTCAGGGGCAACAATTTATATTTCTTATACACTCTAGTCCAAAATCTTGCCTTTTCTCAGCTATTTAGTTGTCTGACTTTATCTTATTCTACTTTACTGTCACTAGAAGCTTGACTTTCTATCGCCTCTGCTGTTTGCAGCTGCCGGGATATGTTTCCAGCTCTCTAGTTTTCTCTCGGTACCTTTTTTTTTTTTTGAGGCTGGCCCAAGTGTGTTTAAAATTTTGACTTGTTCCTGAAGTTGTTCCAATTTTCCTTTAAACTGGGCAGGACTGATAGTGTTTCCTGGATGATGGTTTTTTTTCTTTTTTTTTTTTTTTTTTAAATCCCTCTTTTCATTATAGGACCCAAACCTGTTTTTAAAACTGGATCTATTTCTTCTGTTTCTGACGTTCCCTGTGTAAACAATAGTGTTCTGTAAATATACCAATTCTGAAGCCTTCCCAGCCCATCACTGTACATTTACCTCTGCTCTGACAGCTGCCCTTTGAACAATGGTATTCCAAACATTTATTTTTCATTTATATTTCACACTTATGCATTTATTTACAATAGTTTCGCGAAGTTTTCACGAACTCAGGCCACCGTCCTGTGTTCCAAAAGATGACACACTCCTAATCATACAGGGACTTGCTCATGTTGCTCTTCTGCTGTCTGCCTGCTCATTGGGTCTAACACCTCACCCACCACCACCACTCAGAGGCATCTCACAGTCTGGGGCTTTCAGGTCCCCACTCAGCCTACACATCCAGCCACTTGGAAGCAGGCAGGAAAAGACCTGCCTATGTTCAGGCATATGACGTTTTACATGATGTTCATGACTAATCAGTGTTCTGGATGGAAAATGACCAACTCAAATAAACTCTTCTGTGATCAGATCAACTCTTCTGGGGGTGGAGAAAGGGGTGAGATGGGGAACATGGAGGGAAGTATAGGGAGAGAGACAGAATTAGTGCTGAGCTAGAAATAGAACTGGAGTCTGACATGCAGGCAGTTGTATTTACTGTATCTAGAGATGCATTCTATACCTCTAAAGTAGTTTACTTAGAGGGACTTTCAAATTCTGCTTCAGCTCACTTATTTCCCAGCTAAGTCAATGCTCACACAGAGCCTTTAATGTATTCATTTGTTTTACGCTAAAAACACACACCCTTTAATGTATTCATTTGTTTTACACTGACTTGAAAATTTCCCTTGTTTCGCCTTCTAATGATTTGGTCTACTAGCCAAAGTGCGAAAGTCTCACCTTGAAGGCATGGTAGTCATGGAGAATTGCCAAGGTCTCAGTGGCCACAAGGAGCTAGTGAACAGAGCTGAGTCTAGGAAGGGTAGGGGGCAGAAACTAAAGTCAGGGCATGGAGTTAAAGGATGAAACTAGAGAGAAGATGAGGAATGAAGGAAAACCAGGCACATCGTGAGGCTTGGGCAGAGGGTGCTGAATGGCTGACTATGGTGTCAGCCATTTTCTTACCCTTGCCAAATAATCCTAATACTTTTAACTTTTCTTCATTGGTTATGTATTGTTTTGTTGATAAAATGTTCTGAAATTGCTTTTTAAAATGAGATTCTGCCTTATTAAAGAACCAGAGTTGGCACGTCCTCTCAGAAGCCCCACATATGTGGGCAAATATGTATGTTCAGTGAATCGTGGATTCTGACACCAGAGGTCTTGTTGTCCATGACTCCTGTGTTCCCAGGAGCACTGGAAAGTCATCCTAAACCACAGAATCAAGTTCTGCTTTTAAAACTCCCACAAACGGGTTTTTAATGCCTCCTTTCATAATCCATTTGTGTGTTTAATGTTCCTTCCCAAGACCAAAGTCTTCCTTTATCTCAAACCTGGAGTACTTTCTTCTATCCCTTTCCCTAAAGATGGACAGCAGTCAAACACCTTCTCTATGTAGATAACTTGATATGTAGATAACTTCTCTATGTAGATAACTATGTAGGTAACTTCTCCCTCGAACTTTTCTTACCCTTGCCAAGTAATCCTAATGCTTTAACTTTTCTTTGTTGATTGTATTTTTTGTTGATAAAATGTTCCGTAATTTGGGTAGTGGGTTGGGGACTTATATTTGGGTGCTTATTACGTGCCTGGAGTAGTTTTAGTTATTGCAAACGTCTTAATGGATTTGATTCTCCTTGCTGCTCTATGAGACAGGGTATCGTGCTCGCTTTAAACATAAAGAAATTGCATCAAACTTTTTCTATGGACCTACACTCACAGTCTAGAATGTGAGAAAGGCTTGCAAACAAGTCTCTAATTTCTGGATTAATTTTAGAATTTTTAATTTTTTAAGTTAACTTTTGCCTTTCTTAAAGTAGTTCTTGCACCTAGATTAAAATCAAATGGGACTAAAAGGCTGGATGTACTAATAGAAAACACATGGCATGTACTCACATGTGTCAGGCACAGTGCTAAATGTTTTATACATCTGAACTCATTTAATAATCACAGCGACTTACTATTATTGTCTCTGTCTTACAGATGGGACACTGGGACACGAAGAGGTTTATTTAGTTGCCTGAGTTCAAAGACCTAATAAGTGGTGCAGCCTAATGATTCTATGTCCCTGTCCTGCTTACAATGGAAGTGGTAGCACTGGGACTTACTCCTCCTGTTCCTCCCGTACCTCGTTCCTCTTTCCACATATAATCATGTACTCTTTTTGATATTTTTTCTGATATTTACCTCTGTTTCTATTTAGCTCTGGCATATCTTTTTCCTTCTTATTTCCTGCCCCAACCTCTTAATCTTATTGTCTCACACTTTCTAATTCATCAGCATTTACCTTTTTGTAACCATGTTATTTTGATTATTTATGAATCAAGTTGTTTATAATTATTGCATTTTAAACTAATTTTATTTTCCTGGGACAAATACTTGCCTTGTTTTCTTTTCATGATTGTCTCTATCCTTATTTTTCTCAGGCATTCCATCCAATGTCACATACCTCTTGATTTTTTTTTTCTAAATGTTCACATACATTGGATAACTCATGAAACTCATGATTTTTCCTAAAGCTCTTTCTCTCTAGATACCCTCTCTTCCATTCCAGAAGTGACCAGTCATTCTCTGGGTCTGCTGCATGGCTCTTATCCTAGGACTCTCCATAAATTTTTTTTTTTTTTAAATTCCTGGACACCATGTCTTCCTTTTCTTAATTTACTCCCTTGCCATGTTATGTAAGTGTTCTAGTTACTTGTTGCTGCATAACAAATCACCCTAAAACTCGATGGCATGAAGCAATTTCTGATTTCCACCATTCAGTAGGTTAACTGTGTTGTTCTTCTGTGCCGTGTGCTAGTGACTGGGGTGCTGGCATGTCTGTAGTCATCATGGGGCTTGAGTGTTCTGCACAGTGATGGTGGCTCCCTCACACAGCTAGGGGATAGTGCTGGTTGTTGGCTGGGAGCAAAACTTGATTAGTCAACCAGAATAACTGTGCATGGCCTCTCCATGTGGCTTGGACTTTTCACAGCACAGCAGCTTGGTTTTGTGGTGGAGCATCTCAAGAGTGAGCTTTTTAAAATGCCCTGAGGAAGTCTGCAAGATTTCTTATTATCTGACTTTGGAAGACCTATAACACCACTTTTGCCATATTTGTTCAAGAAAATCACTATGGCAAGCATGGATTCCAGAGAGGAAATTAGACATCTTTTGATGTGAGGAGCAGTATGTGGACAGAGGGAGGGAAGAACTAGTTGGCAGCCACCTTTGAGACTAGCTACCATGTTAGGGTAACACTGCTGTCATAAACTCCAGCATTCAGGTGACATAACACAATAATATTTTATTCCTACTTATGTTTATCTTCTCTCTCCTTCTATTTTATGGCTCTTTCACTAGAGCATTGGAGTTCTCTGCTTTTAGCTGGAGGATGTAGAAAGAGCAAATATAGGAGACACCTCTGTTTCTTAATCACTTTGGCCCAGAAATAACACAAATCACGTCTGCCCCATCCTATTGTGGAATACGGCTACACCAGTTATATGGCCAAACCCCCCTAGAGCATTGGAGTTCTCTGCTTTTAGCTGGAGGATGGGGAAAGAGCGAATATAGGAGACACCTCTGCTTCTTAATCACTTTGGCCCAGAAATAACACAAATCACGTCTGCCCCATCCTGTTGTGGAATACGGCTACACCAAGTTATATGGCCAAACCCAGACAAAAAGAGGGCTAGGAAAAGTATTCCCTGGCTGAGTAGCAGGTACCCATGGAAAGCTTTGTGGATGGAAGGAAGATTTTAATTTCTGATGAATAGCTAGTTGTCTCTGTCACGCTTATTTGCAAGAGCACAACTCCCAATAGCTTCTTGACAAAAGTGGTTGGGAGAAACATATTTTGATCATTGTACATCAAAAAATAGACTTAGTCTGGCCTTCCATTTGATTAATAGGTTGACTGGATAGAGAATTGTCTGTTAAAATCATTTTCTTTTACTTTTGAAGGCTTGCTTCATTGTGTGATGCCAATTTGATTCTTGTTCTTTGAATGTGAATTGCTTTTTTCTCTCTGCAGATTGGAAGATCATCCACTAATCTCTGGGCTTTGGGAAACCAGTTTGCTATAATTTAACATGGTGTTTTCATTTATTGTGCTGGGTCACTTGGTAGGCCCTTACAATCTTGAAACTCATGTGCTTCATTTATGGGAAAATTTCCAGCATTATTTATTTGATAAATTTTTCTTCTGTTTTTTTTCCTCTTTTTTTACAGGAGTTATTAGATGTTGTATGTCTTGAATTAACTGATTTTATCTTTCTCTCCTCTTTGTCTTTTAGATCTACTTTCTGGATGATTCCCCCAACTTTACCTTTCAACAGTTGTACTGAATCAAAATGTGTAGCTATTAAGTTTTGACAAACATTCTTTCTTATTTTCTAGATTTTACCTTCCCATAGCATCTTGTTCTTGTTCATAGGACACAATATGTTCTCTTGTCTTTCTGAAGATATTAATCATATTTTTAAAAAGCTATTTTTAAATTGATTGTTCTTCTATGTCTTCCAGAGTTCTGCTGTCTTATTTTGTCTCTCCATTTCATGTGAGAGTTCATTTTTTACATATCTAGTGATTTTTTTCCTGCCTATTCACATTTAGCATTAACTAATAAGAATTCAATGATTAAATGCCCAATCAGGACCTCTGGGTAAGCATAGCTTGCTTTTCTTCTGATAAGTCTCCCTATAGGGTAGTCTGCCAGCAAGTTGCACCTTTTATTGGGAAATCTCCCACAGCTGGAAATTAGAAGTCTTTTACCTGAGGTTATTCGGTTTCCTTGCAACCATAATCCCCTTGCTTGTCTGCCAGGCTGCTGGTGTTTTTGGAGCATGGCAGGGCAAGATGTCTGGGGTAATGCCTATCTCTTATTATTTATATTTTCAGCCCTTGTGCTTTAGCCTTACCTGAACTCTGCTTGTTTTTTCCAAAGGCTTTATGGTTTAATTCCTTCAGAGGACCAACTTCAAGATTTCTCATGGGCGTTGTGTGGAGCGAGTTGGTCTTTGCCTGGCTGCTCAGGGTTGAGAAGAGGCAGCTGGGGTCCTGACCAGGCGTCACTGGGTCTCTGTGTACATCCATGTGCTTTTCCCTGGCTGACTTCAGTTATTTCTTCAAAGGCTTCTTTCCTGTTAGCATTCTCTTCTGCAGCATTACTTCACTGCTAAGCCAATTGCCCCTCCTCTGTCTGCTTTGTGCCTTTACATTTTTTGTAAGATTTCACATGTTGATGTCTTCTGTCCTATTCAGCTTGACCTTGTGAAGTTTTAGCTTTTCACACCTTTATTCACATTTATCAGGGTTTTAAGAGGGACAAGAGAGAGGGTGATTCCATTACCTTCAGCGTTTTATACTGTCAAGGGGCCCACATTTAGCTCCTAAATTTGTCTCTTTGGGTTACAATTACAGGCCTACACTGTTTCCTAAAGCACCAACCAGGAGAGGCTTCCAACAGCATCTATTCCGTGTACTGGGAGCAATAAATACAATCTGTACTTATTGTAAAACTTTTTTTTTCTAAGGATAATGAGGAGTTGCCAGATGTTTCCTTAAGATAAAATGAAGAGTCTGACTGTGAATAGTAGATTATGGATCTATGTTACTTGGTCTTAGGTAGACTAGTAGTAGAAAAAGCAAAAGCATCTGGAGTCATAAAGATCTGGTTGGGAATCCCAGCTCTGCTCCTCTGTGACTTGAGGAAATTTGCTCAACTTCTCTGAACCTCCGTTTCCATATCTATAAAGTACTATTAACAAGTATTCTGCAAAGATATTGTGAGGATTTAAGGTAATGATGGTTGAAAGTGATCTTGTATAAGGTTTAACAAATTGTAGTTGTTTTTACTATTACTAAAGTATTACCCCAACCACTGATAAATAGAACATTTCTAGAGCCACTGACAAATATTCTTTGTCAGCTCCTAAGAGGACACTAACAGACCATGACTATTTAAAGAAAAACCTCATTTAAATACTTGAGAAAAGCTATCTCCTTATCTTTCCCATAAATCTTCTTTGCTTCTCATAATGCAGAAATGAGTTCCAGGCTTGGAGATAGCAATATCAGGGCAATATTTTATAGTGTTATTGCATTTTGTATCCAAACATGCCCTGAGGATTTTATAAGCAAAAATGAAATTTCTTCACATCCCTGTGGCATAGGCATTTCATTACTAAATTTATAGGCAGATAAACAGTGACTCACAAAAATGAAAACTTTTTCCCCCAACCTTGGCTATGACTAATGGAATTCAGCAGAAAATAGCTCTCCATATACCTCCAGTGAACCTTATATTCAAGTTTTGCAATCTGAATACCCCCTCAGCACCTTGAGAGTCTTGTGAAAAGTTGAGATTAAAGAGGATCCTTTCCATAAAGATACAAGGTATTTATTGGGGTTGAAATGGGGGGAAAATGGAGAAGGGAGATGGACGGAGAATCATTAAAATGTAATGTTGCAAAGGCTGTGTTTTATGGCAATGCAATGGAAAAGGTATTAATGGGAGGGAGTTTATCTAATAGAAAGATAGTTCTGCCACCACTTGCTCTGTGACTTCAGCAAATTTGCCCAACCTCTCTGGACTTCAGTTTCCTTATCTATAAGGATTCTTCTGATTAGCAGCTGTGGACCCGATCATGTCATTCAATGTAACAAGTGTTAGTTGTCTACCTGTTATGTGCTAGCTGCACTCAAAGCCAGACCTCTATTGATTTTTCTCTTCACCCAGAAAGAAATTCCAGTTCTTCTAATACATTTTATAGTTCTAATATGTTTATAAATTAAAATTTTGAGATTAGTTAGTCTCTACTAATGCAATATTGATTAATCACTATATGTGCAAAGCTTCACTAGGCAGGATCAGTGAGGGCTTCAAAGAGGAATAAAGATGCAATTCTTGCTCCTACAAAGCTTACACTTTGGGGAAAGACAGACATCAACAGAATGAGCTTTAATGCTCATATAAAGTAATATGATACTACATACTCTGAAGGAGGTTTACAAAATTCCACAGTAGATATATGAGGAAGAGAATTACTCTGTTGGAGGAACCAGGGAAAGTTGCACAGAAGAGATGATCTCTAGACTAAGCATTAAAGGAATACATGGAATTTTTATAAGAAGAGAAAAGAAGGAAAGGAGTCCTAGCTGGAGAGATTAGCATAAGCCAAGACAGGATATGGACATTTGGGGGAATAATGAGTGGGAGGATAATGTGTCAATAGGAGACAGTTGAAGAGAACCACTTGTTTTTTTTTGAGTGCTTCACTATCCTCAGCTGCAAGAAAAGGTAAGATAAAAACATTTACACCAAGTCCTCTTCAAACTATGCAACTTGATGGTTTTCTTTTTTTTAATAAAGAGTAGGTCAACTTAAAAAAACAATCCCTATTGAAGAATTGGAGTAAGGCCAATCAGGTATCCTGAGAGGAGAGCATCATTTAATTAGGCACAAAGGAATCTCTGACTTAAATAAACTTGACCCTATTCTCTTTTAGTTCTATTTAAAAATGATGAGGGAAAGACTCTAATTGTCCAAGCTTAGGTCAGGTGCCACCATACCTTGGACCAAATACTCTGGAATGGGTATGAGATTTCTAAGATGGCTACTTTCATTTCAACCCTTGGATATGGCAGGGACAAAAAGCAAAGCCGAAGAAATGCCTTGGGAAGTGTGATGCTGTATAGTTCAGAAAAAAATTAATCTACCACCATAAATTGCCTCAAATTCCATGACTAGTGAGTTGTGAAACTAAAAGTTGAATGCCAAGCCTTAGGATATTTCTAATGTGCCTTGTTTCTTAAATGAAAAATGTATATAAATTTCAGATGTTTGCAGACTTCATTTCAGATTATGTAATTTTCAGTCATAGAATTTTCATTTCATTCTATTATTACCTTTTTTGTGCTAAGATTCTTTGTTCATCCACTGTATGTTTCATTTTCTTTAAATTCTTAAACATAGTCTTGTCTGTAAAGTCCAACATATGTCTCATCTCTAGATCTCTCTCTCTTTGGCTACAGTTCACATTTTCTTGCTCCTTTGCATATCTAAGCATTTGTAAATTTTTAATAGAAAATATTTTATATTTTAATTGTATGAGAGTCTGGATTTTACTGTCTTCTGTTAAAGATTGAGCTTCATTTTGGCAGGTAGCATATTTACTAGAAGGTCAGCTGGACCCTCTTAATGTTTGATTTTCCAGTTTTGTTAGGGTGATGTATTCATTTCCTAGGACTATCTTAATAAATTGTCACAAACTTTGTGACTTGAATCAACAGAAATTTATTTTATTACTATTCTGGAGGCCAAATCATGCTGTTAGCAGGGCTGCACTCCATTGGAAGACTCTAGGGAAGAATCCTTCCTTGCCTCTTCCAGTTTCTGGTGGCTGTAGACACCTGTTGGCTTGTGGATGCATAACTTCAATCACTGCCTTCATCTTCACATAGTTTTCTCCTCTGTGTCTCTCCTCTTTTTCTGTCTCTTGCAAGGATACTTGTCATTGGATTTAGGGCCCACCCAGCTATTCCAGGATGATGAGGTCCCAGACTTGATTACATTGTAGAAAAAACTTTTTTCAAATAAAGTCACATTCACAAGTGTTGAAGGTTTGAACATAGATGTATTTTTGGCAAGACCACTTTTCAACTCATTACAGGTGGACCTAGAATACACTTAACTTGGAAAGATAGAGTGGTACTACTCCCAGGGTGTAAACGTTCTGGGATCTCAACTGAATGCCTGGAATTTTCAGTGAGCTCCATCTACTTTGGTCAGCAGGCGCTCCTATGTCTCTCAGAACTATTCTCTGGTAGACCTTGTGCACACGCACAACTTAATAGCCAGACGAAGACACACAGAAATCCCTTATGCAGATTTGTGGAGCTCTTTCCCTGTGCTGCTCCATCCACTGTGGTACCATGGCCTGCAAATGCTGGCTAGTTAGTCAGCCATAACCTCTTATCTTAGTCTCCTCGGCTCAGCCAGACGACTATACTCAGCTTAGAGTCCATCTTCCTACACTAAAGGCTGGAAATTGCCTCCAGGTAGAAGGTGAGGGCAACTGAGAAGCTCATGCTGTGTTCCAGTGATTACTTCATTGCTTCTTAGCTCCACATCTGCCCCCTTTATTCCCAGGGCCCTGACTGCTCCACTGTGTATTCTTTCAAGGATCATCGTGTCGTGCTATTTATTGTTCAATGTCTGAAAAGAGTTTTTTCATTCAGTTTTTTCCCCAGTTTTATGTCTGTTTGCAGTGGGAGGGCTAGTTCAGTACCAGTTATTCCATCATTGTCAGAGGGCATGTTCCTTCATAAACTTCATAAACCACACATATGTTGAGGTGGATGTCAAGTTCGTGTCTGGAATTGAAAAATTAGTCTTCTTTTGGGTTATTTTTTTTTTCTACCAGTCATGATGAAACAATGGCTGACCCAGAGATATCAAGACAGTTTCTCTCTGGACACTGGAATGTAATCCATCTTGCAGTACAAATTATCAATGTATGTGGGACTGAGGCTTCAAGCTGCAGGAAGCTGGTGGAGCCGACCGATGATATTCAGAAATGCAAGGGGTGCATTGACACAGTGTTTTTGTGAGTGCCTCACTATATTAGTCACCTGAAAAAATGAGGCCATGCTCATATGTTGGTGAACAGGGTGGCAAAAGCTCTCAAAGCCATGCAGTATAAAGAAAGCTCCAGAAAACCGATTTTAATTCTTGATGGGCTGTCATGTGAAGGAGGATTGTATTTGCTCTGAGTGCATCAACTGATAGAAGTAGTATCAATGGGTGTTGCAGGAAGGAATAATTCAGTGAACTGAAACAAGAACTTTCTACTAACCAAAGCTCTCCAAAGATGGAAGAGGCAGTGACTTCATATTAATGGAGGCATACAGGCTTTTGATTGGTGCCAAACACCCACAATTTGAACTTAGCAGCTTAAAACAATATCCTTTATTATCTTACAGTTATGTGGGTCAGAAGTCCAGGTAGGCCCAGCAGGTTACCCTGCTTAGGGTCTCATAAGGCTGAAATCAAAATGATGGCTGGCCTAAGCTCTTATCTGGAGGCTCTGGGGGGAAAATCTGCTTCTAGATTCATTCAGGTTGTTGGCAGGCTCAGTTCTGTGAGGTTGGAGGACCGACATCCTGGTTCCTTGCTGGCCAGGGGTTATTCTTAGCTACTAGGGGCCAATCCAGCTAAATTCCTTGGTCTGTCCACTCCATCTTCAAAGCCAGAAATGGAATGTTGAATTCTTCTTGTGCTTTGAATCTCTCTGACACTTCCTTCTGCCACCAGCTGGATAAAGTTCTCTGCTTTAAAGGCCTCAGGGGATTAGGTTAGATCCATCCAGACAATTGCCCCTTTTTAGGATGAACTGTGTCATATAACACAACACAATCATGGGAGTGGTATCTCCCCATATTCACAGGTTCCAGGGATTAGGGTGTATGAATCTACTGGTTAATTTCAGAACTGCCTACTATAGGATATACCCCAGCGGAGAAGTGATGACCGCTTAGCAGGAATGTCACCCAGGCTTCTCAAACATAGAATGGGCCCTTAGACTAGATGAACTCTAAGGTCCTTTTTAGTCCTGAAGTTTTATGAGCATTTTAACAGGATTTATAACTAGTATTTACAAGAAACAGGGACTGCAAATAGGAACCTGTTGACAGAAACTGTTGACCTATAGCTCATCTCTGTTCTAACACTGGCTGATCAACTTGCACAGCAGCAAATATTTTTGGTTACAATGTCAGGTCTATATATTTCTCTTGCCTCACCCACCAGCAAAGTCATTTCCTCTGGCCCCATGCCATGTTCACTCCAAAGATCCCACTCTACACCTTCTCCACCTTTCTCTGCATCAAGAATATTTTTAGGAGTAAAGCTTTCATTTATTCATTGGAGTTGGTTGTTTTTATTTTTGAGCTCCTTCTATGTGACCTCTTCTTTCCTAGATAATTCAAAGTTTCCAAAGACAGGGAAGACATGGTATCTTCCCTCAAGGAGCTTAATGCGCAGTAGTGGCAACAAGATGTGCATAAATAACTATTGTACAAGACCAGTTGTGGTGTTTTAAATAAATCAATTGTGGGAGTGTATAGATAAAATGCCTGGGAATTAAAAGGAGTGAGGAGATTGTCCTTTTCTCTTGGAGGAATCTGAGAAATATTCTTGGCGAGAGTTGGCTTTAGATCTGGGTCTTGAGGAATGAGAATGATTTGGGCAGGTACAGATGGGGAATGGCATTTCAGGCAGAGGAGATTTTGGAGACAAAGTTGGAGAAATAGGTTGGAGTTACTTTGTCAGGCCTTGAACGAGATTGAGGACTTTAGCTTGATTCAGTAGGCAACAGAAAGCATTCTGCTAAATGCATATAATAATGACAATAATCTCCTCCTGACAAACTTTACAGAAATAGGGCAATTCAAATATCATAAAGAACATATGTACAGGATTATAATGACGCACAGTAAACTTTAACAAAAAGTAATAAACTAAAAATATTCCTGGGGAAGAAATAACACCTAGCTTTATCCTGTTTGTTCATTTTCCTTTGCCTTTGATTTTCATTGTTCCTGTTCTGTAGCTTGAAGCTGCTTCTTTGTGTGTGTCAGTGAAGCCTGCGCAATGCTGTGAAAGCCCTGGATATACTTTAAAATTCTCTCTCTTTTTTCCATTGGCTGCTTTACTTATGTCCATCAAAAGCATATTTTGAGTCAGGTGGAATGCATACATTCAAAGTCAGTTTTAAAATTCTTTTAAAAAATTAAATCAATTTTACTACTTAAAGTATTCCTGGATTGTCATTCCTTTGAAGAGGTTTATTTTGTATAAGAATTTTATAAACCATAATTCAAAAGCAGTTGCACAAAAGTAGTCACATCCAAAGGTCTATTTGATACAGCTGGGTTTATAACTTTTTAGGACTAGGTGTCTATCAATAGGTGGTCACTTCAGGACCCTTAGGAAGGTTCTAGCCCATACCTGATCTTCACCTGCAGACTTCAGGGTTACTGGGGCTTCTGAAATTCCCCATCAGGGCTGAGATGCGTTATAACTAATGCCTTTATGTTGCAATCAGTCACTGACATCTCAGTGTTAGCAGAATACCTGTGGGTGAGAGTTAGAAAAGAGGATCAGTGTAGCATGAGCGCCATTGAAGGGTATGGGAAAAGGCAGTGTCACAGGGAAGGGGCTCAAGGGCACAGTGGCCTTTCTCCATTGTGTGTCTGATGGTTCTAGAGAAGTGTTTTCCACAATGGTCACTTGTCATTTATTATTCTTGGTTTTGGAAACACTAGGTGACTCTGAAGATACCATCCCTGAACACAACCAGGGGCTTAAGTGACAGTTGTAGTGATCTTGTACTTAGGCCTCTTATAAAACTAGGTTACGGGAAATATGGTCCCACACTGCCGTCCAGCCTACACGCTCTGTCTCTCTTGTTTGAAGGCTATTTTCAGATGGTTTCTTTGAGAGTCACCACTGCTTTTAGAATTACAGAGATCTGGACTTACATCTGGTTCCACAGCTTATTAACTGGGTGACCTTAGAAAGTCACCTAACTTCTTTTAGCCTGTGAGAATAAATTCAATGTCACATGTGAAAATGATTAGATATTCACAGTGTTTGGGTTAATTTCGTATGTGTGGCAAATGAATTTTAATTTTAGAAATCTTTGTGAATGATCTGCCTGCTTTAACAGAGTGTACCATTTGACAAACATTGATGGACATTATTATTATTATTATTTTACTTTAAGTTCCGGGACACATGTGCAGAACATTTAGGTTTTGTTACGTAGGTGTTTGTGTGCCATGGTGGTTTGCTACACCTCTTGACTCATCCTCTAGATGATCCTCCCCTCACTCCCCACCCCCAACAGGCCCTGATATGTGTTACTCCCCTCCCTGTGTCTGTGTATTCTCAATGTTCAACTCCCACTTACAAGTGAGAACATGCAGTGTTTGGTTTTCTATTCTTGTGTTAGTTTGCTGAGGATGATGGCTTCTAGTTTCATTCATGTCCCTGCAAAGGACATGATCTCATTCCTCTTTATGGCTCCGTAGTATTCCATGGTATATATGTACCACATTTTGTTTATTGAGGATTGACATTTTTTTTTCTCTGTACATATCTCTGTGTTATGCATGGTGAGAAATGTAAAGTTGAAATAGACAGGTCCTTAAGCTTCTTCAGATACTTCATCTCTGGCATCATGTTATGCACTGGTGACTATAGTTGATGGAGATACAAGAACCACCAATAATGGATACAGCTTGTTGCAGTGAGGTTGTATCTGGTAGTCTTGGTATTTGAAAATGTAGTATTTATGGTTTTAACAATTCATGGCACACACAAATCCTTTGACCTGTATGTAGCCATTTAAAATTTAGCTGAGACTCAAATGTAAAGTTCATGACTACACAAGCATGGTGAGTCACCATGGCAGACTGCCCAACATCCACAGCTCAGTGTGGCCTTGCTGTTTCTTACTCATTGTTAGTAAGTCGTCAAGTTAGTGATGGGGCAAAAATGTTCTTTGTGGCATGGTGCCAGAAAGAAGGCCAACAGGCTGATGGTGGTGGTGGAAGGAAAGGGAAAATGAAGGGATTTAAGAAAATAATGGCTCATTGGCAGTTTTTTGTTTGTTTTTGTTTTGTTTTGTTTTGTTTTTTTGAGACAGAGTCTTGCTCTATCGCCCAGGCTGGAGTGCAGTGGCGCAATCTCGGCTCACTGCAACCTCCACCTCCTAAGTTCAAGTGATTCTCCTGCCTCAGCCTCCTAAGTAGCTGTGATGACAGGTGCGTGCCACTACGCCCAGCTAATTTTTGTATTTTTAGTAGAGACAGGGTTTCACCACGTTGGTCAGGCTGGTCTCAGACTCCTGACTTCGTGATCCACCCACCTCAGCCTCCCAAAGTGCTGGGATTACAGGCATGAGCCACTGCATCCAGCCGGCAGTTTTTAGATCAACAAATTATGTAGTCATTAATTTGGTGATAGCTTAAACCTATTGTATGAATGGGTTAAACCAAATGTTCATTTTATGTAGAAACAAAACAGTTCAAGAAATTGGTTCAAGGGGGCTAAAATTTGTAGTCATGAGAAAAATAAATACAATTTAAACCTGTCATTCTTGGCAATGAAGAGACAAAGTTCACGTGGGGAGGGGCTCGCTGGTCTTTCTGCCATAATTCTTCCCAGAGATTCACTTCTTAGAATTCCGTACCAGTTACTCTTACCACTCTGCTGGCTTCCAGGAGGCACTGCTCCCGCTTATGTGATGATACCAAGCAGGGAACAACAAACCCTTGCTTTAATACCCTATAGGCCAGTGGGACTGAGGCTGGACGAGGCTTTACTAAAGGGTCGATTACACCAAACTGGAAATGAATGCTGCCTGGCTCTGTACCTGGTCAGAAAAGGGTATAGTTGCCTTGTCCTTTGATTTGGGGCCTCCTACCAGAGATCTTCACACCTGGTCCTAGGGTACCTTCCTTTGGCCCAGTTCCAGTTCTTTCCACTTCCGCTTAGAATGTTCCGAGGGTGTTAGAGTCCTCTAAGGCAGATCCAAGAGACCGAAATCCAGAGAGAATCTCTGCTCCGCCTGCCTGAGGTCTGCCTACTCCTGTTTTCTGTTAGAGGACCTGTTTCTTTCTTGATGTTTTAAACCAGACAGGCTGTTTCCTTCAGGGAGACCCTCATTCCTACCCTCAAATGTGCTAGGTGCTGTTATTATTCCCATTATGCAGATGAGGACAGATTATTTTTCTTGTTCAGTGATGGAGTATGAATTTCAGCAGCCCAGCTCTAGAGCCTAGTTTCTTAAACACTAAGTGGTGTCATCTTATCATATATAAATGAGTTTCATAAAGCATGTTGGAATCATTAAAGATTCAGATACATCATTAGAAGTTTTAGTTGTGTTTTGTATCAAATATATATGCAGTATTTCCTAGTCTTCTCCAATGACAAAGCTCACATGAGATGCATATGGAATTGCAAGACTACCAAATCTTCCCCATGGAGAATCTGATTCAATAGAGGCCTGAAGTACTGATTTTTCTAGAAGTTTATTTTAGAAAATAAACTAATAGATTTTTCTAAAGTTAGATTTAGATAATAGATTTTAGATAATAGATTTTCTAAAGTGTATTTTCTAAAAGTTTATTTAAATTTGAAAGTTTATTTTCTAAAAGTTTATTTCTAAAAGTTTATTTAAGTTTGACTCTTACCTCTGGGCAAGATTCAGATATTCTCCTGATGGAAGTCCATGGTTGTTATTGCATTTGGAGCCCTTCTGATGTCTTTATAGTCTCAGCAGCTGTTGCCTTCTTCCCCAGTTTGACTCCCACCCCCCCAATGCCAAGCCTTTATCACTGGGACCTATTTTTTGTATACAGTATAAGGATGTGTGGATTGAACTTCATTTGTTTTGGTTTGTGGATATCCATTTTTTCCAGCACCATTTACTAACAAGACTAACCTTTCTCCACTGCATTTTAAAAAATAACTTTGAGGCCAGGCGTGGTGGCTCACGCCTGTAATCCCAGCACTTTGGGAGGCCAAGGCAGGCGGATCACCTGAGGTCAGAAGTTCGAGACTAGCTTGGCCAACATGGTGAAACCTTGTCTCTACTAAAAGTGCAAAAATCAGCCGGGTGTGGTGGTGTGTGCCTATAATCCCAGCTACTCAGGAGGCTGAGGCAGGAGAATCGCTTGAACCCGGGAGGTGGAGGTAGCAGTGAGCCAAGGTTGCACCATTCCACTCCAGCCTGGGCGACAAGTGTGAGACTCCATCTCAGAAAAAAGTATTAATAACTTTGAGATATTATTTTCTACAGTACAGCTCACCTAGGTAAAGTATATGATCAATGGTTTTAGTTGCACAAATATTCAGATTTGTGCAACTATCACCACAGTCAACTTTTGAACATTTTTCTTACTCTAAAAAGAAACCCCATACCTAACAAGCACTCACCTCACAGTACCAATTTTCTCCAGCCCTAAGCAACCCCTCATATACTTTCTGTCTCTATAGAATTGACTATTCTAAACATGTCATAGAGATGGAATCATATAATTTGTGGCCGTATGTGACTAGTTTCTATCACTTAGCATAATGTTTTCAAGGTTCATCCATGTTGTACCATGTTTGTCAGTACCTCATTGTTCTTTATGGCTATATAATATTCCATTGTGTGAATATATGACATTTTATTGATCCACTTGTCAGCTGATGGACATTTGAGTTGTTTCAACTTTTTGGCTATTGTAAATATACTGCTATGAATATTTTAATACAAATTTTTATGTGGGTATCCATATTTGTTTTTCTTTGATATATACCTAGGAGTGGAATTGCTGGAATTATTTAAAACTCTACGTTTACATAGTTTGAGTAACTGCCAAACTGTTTCCAAAGCAGCTTTACAATTTTACATTCTCATAGCGATGTATGAGAGTTCCAATTTCTCCTCATTCTTGGAAGACTTATTGTCTGTCTATTTGATTGCAGTCATCCTAGAGAGTGTGAAGTGGTATCTTATTTTGGTTTTGTTTTGAATTTCCCTAATGACTAAAGATGTTCGGCCAGGCACAGTAGTGCACCCCTGTAAACGCAGCTATTCAAGAGACTAGGGCAGGAGGATTTCTTGAAGCCAGGAGTTTGATGTTACAGCACATGGTGGTCACACCTGTGAGTAGCTACTACATTCCAGCTGGGACAACATAGCAAAACCACATTTCTAAAAAGGAACAAAATCCAAGGCCAACCAAACAAAAAAGAATTCCAAACCTTAGGGGCATATGAAGTTGTTGAGCATCTCTTCATACCCTTATTGCTATTTGTATACATTCTTTGGAGACCATGACTATTTAGAGACTTTGCCAACTTTTAAATTAGGTACTTTGTCCTTTGATTATTGAGTTGTAAGCGTTCTTTATATATTCTGTGTCATGGTCATCCCATGGAAGTGGAATGGGGCCTCCCTACCCAAAATTTGGATTGGGTGTCAATACTGATAACACCATACGGGCACCAAGAGGGTGTGAAAAGCTTAGCTTTGTTACCTACATAATCAGGCTTTTTGCAGAGAGCAGGGCAACCTTTCGAGTAAGTACAAAAATGGCCCGAGAGAGAAGGAAAGAAGATTGGCTTGTCCTTTATTGTGGCTAGGGGCTAGAGCTGGGGGCGGGGGGGTTCTCACATACATGCCAAGGCTTTTGTGGTTTTAACTCTTGCCAGTGCCAAAGGAAGGAGTACACAGCCTTTCTTATCAGTTTGCCCAGATGTGGAGGAAGAGTGGTGAGGCTTGAGAGCTGCCAAAAGGAAAACATCAGAATGGAGTTACTCTTTCTCACTGTCTGGATACAAGTTCCTTATTCCATACATGATTTGCAAATATATTTTTTTCTATTCTGTGGATTATCTGTTTTGATGATACTGCTTATAGCACGAAAGTTTTGATTTTTATTAAGTCCAATTTATCTTTTGTTCCTTTGCTGTTTGTGCTTTTGATATTGTAGCTAAGAGACCTTTCCCTAACCCGAGGCCACAGGGATTGATTCCTATCCTTTCTTCTAAGAGATTAGAGTTTTAACTTTTACCTTTAGGTATACGCTGCATTTTAAGTTAATTTTGCATATGGATAGTTTTGCTGAGGTGCTATTGTACATTTGTCAATAATTGGTCAGCTATGTATATTCCTTTTCTAACTTTTCTATGCTGTTTTCTTGATCTATTTGTCTATCTTTATGCCAGGGGAGGCTTGTTGTGATTACTGTAGCTTTATAATAAGTCTTGAAATTGGGTCATATCAGTCTTACAACTTTGCTCTTTTTCAAAGTTGAGTCTATTCTAGATCCTTAGAATTTCCATGTGAATTTTGAAACTGGTTTTCTGTATAAAAAAAAAATTCTGCTAGTAGTTTGATTGAAATTGCATTGAATCTATATATCAGTTTGGGGGAGAACTGATACCTTAGTAACATTCAGTATTCCAGTTCATATACACAATATGTTTCTCCACTTATTTAAGTCTTCTTAAATATATCTCAGTGGTGTTTTATAGTTTTCATTGTATAAGTCTTTCTCATTTGTGGCAGATTTATCACTAAGTAGTTCATAATTTCTACGCTATTGTAAATGGTATTTTTGTTTTAATTTCTACTTGTTTTTTAGTATACTTTTTTATTAGTGTATATACATATATATATTTGTATATTGATCTCGTATAACGAAACCTTGCTAAACTCACTTATTGGTTCTAGTAAATTTATTGTGGATTCTATCAGATGTTCTGCATAGATGATCAGGTTATATGTGAACAAAGAGTTTTACTTTTTTATTTCAATATGGATGACTTCTTTTTCTTAAGCTATTGCACTAAAGAGGACTTCTGATATGATACTGAATAGAAACGGTGAGAGTGGACAGCGCTGTCTTGCTACTGGTCTCGGGGAGAAAACAGTCTTTCATCATTATATATTACTTGCAGATTTTTGAAGATGGGGCTGAAGATACTCCCTTCTATTCCTACTTTGCTCAGCGTTTTTATCAGTGCAGTTCACCTTTGAGTAACACAGGTTTGGAGTGTGTGGGTTCACTTACATGTGGATTTTTTCCCAACCAAACAGATGGAGAATACAGTAGTTGCAGGATGGGAAACTTGTGTATATGGAGGGCGACTTTTGGTATCAGCAGGTGTACCGGGGGATTGAAGGACTTGATTGTGTGTGATTTGGTATATTCAGGGGGTCCTGGAGCCAATCCTCTGCATATACTGAAGGATGAATAGATGAGAAGATCATATGTTATTTTTAACAAGTGTGTTAATATGGTAGATTACATTAATTGATTTTCAAATGTTAACCTAGACTTGCATTCATAGGATAGGCTCCTCTTAGTCGTTGCACTAGTTTTCTCGGCCTGCCGTTACAAAGTACCACAAACTGGGTGGTTTGAAATAACAGAAATTTATTCTTTCACAGTTCTGGAGGCTTCAGGTCTGACAACAAGATTTCCAGGGTCATGCTCTCCCTGAAGGTTCTTGGACTTATCCTTCCTTGTCTCCTCCTAGCTGCTGTGGTTGCCAGCAAGCCTTGGTGTTCTGGGGTTTGTTGTCACATTGCTCCAACCTCTGCCTCCATTGTCACTTGCTGTCATTCTTGTGTCTCTTCATCTCTGTGTTCAAATTTCTATATTCTTGTAAGGACACCAGACCTACCCTAATCCGCTTTAACCTCATTTCAACTTGGTTATATGTGCAAAGATCTGATTTCTAAATGAGGTCACATTCACAGGTACCAAGGGTCACAACTTAACATATCTTTCTGAGAGACCCAATTCTACCCTCTACAATCATGAAGTATTATTTTAAGAAATACATTGTTGGAATCAATTTGTTAGATTTTTTTTTTTTTAGAATTTTGCATTTATATTCATGAGAGATGTTTTTCCTAGTTTTAGAAAATACTATCTTGTTTTGGTTTTGCTCTAGGGCCAATGTTAGACTCACAGGATGAATTGTGAAGTATTTCCTCCTCTGCTATTTGCTGGAATAAATTGTGTAGAATTAGTCACATTTTATTCCTTAAATGTTTGAATGAATTCTCCAGTGTAGCCATTTGGCTATGAAGTTATCTTCTTGCAAAGAGTTTTAACTGCAAATTCACTTTCTGTAGTAGATATTGAGCCATTTAATTTATCTATTTCTTCCTGAGTGAACTTTGGTAGTGTGTGTCTTTCAAGGTCTTTGTTCATTACCCATAAGTGTCTAATTTATTTGCATAACATTGTTCTTAACATTTTCCTATTATCCTTTTAATATCTGTAGAATCTATAATAATTCTTAATATTTGTAATGTATGCCTTGTTTTTCTTTCTAACTAACCAGTCTGGGTAGGGGGGGTCTCAATTTTATTGATCTGTCAAGGTACTAGATTTTAGTTACATTGATTGGCTTTACTTATTATTTTTCTGTTTTCTATTTTATCAATTTCCATTGTGATCTTTACTATTTCTCTTCCTCTGCTTTCTTTGCACTTAATTTGTTCATCATTTTCTAGTTTCTTAAAACAGAAGCTGAAGTCATTGAGTTGAGAGTGTATTCTTTTCTAATGCAGATATCTAGCATTATAAACTTCCTTTCAAGTACTGCTTTATCAGTATACCACATATTTTTATATTATGTGTTATTTCATTTCACTCTGAATACTTTCTCACTTCCCTTTTGATTTATTCTTTGATTATAGGGTATTCAGAAGTGTGTTGTTTAGCTTTCCAAATATGTGGCAATATTGAAAGAGATTCTTCAGTTGCTAATTTCTAATTTAATTTCATTTGGTTAAACAACATACTTTGTGTGACTTAAATCCTTTTAATTTTATTGAGATTTTTTTATGGTTCAAAATGTGCTCTATCCTGACTAGTGTGTCCTGTGTACTTAAAATGTGCATATTGTGCCATTGTCCATAAATGTCAATTAATCAGGTTGTGTGGTGTTATTTTCAAGTCATCTGTATTCTTCCTATATTCTATATCCTTTCCTGCTTACTTGTTTTATCCATTATTAACAGAAGAGTATCAAACATCCAACTAAAACTGGATTTGTCTATTTGTCCTTTAGTTCTATCAATCAATTTTCCCTCATGTATCTTGATTATTTGTTATTAAGTGTATAAACTTTTAGGATTGTTATGTCCTCATGATGAATTGATCTTTTTTGCTCTGTGTTTTGTTTTGAATAGTTATAACTGCTATGCCATTGCAATTTCTTCTGGAATGTCTAATCTGCCATTCATCCCATCCAGTGTATTTTTTTATCCCAGACATTATAGTTTTCAACTCAAAAATTTGATTTGAATCTTACTAGTATTGTTCATGTCTCTAACTTTTTAAATACATGGAATGGAGTTATAATAATAATTGTTGTAATGTCTTTTCTAATCCCAACATCTGTGTCAGTTCTGGATGGTTTCTATTCATTGATTTAACTTATCTTGTGGGTACTATTTTTCTGCTTCTTTGCATGCCTGGTAACTTTTGATTGGATGCCAGGCATTGTAAATTTTACCTTGTTCAGTGTTTGACATTGTATACTTATAAATATTCTTGTTTTTTTTTTTTTTTTTTTTTTTTTTT
>NW_016805181.1:682423-709928 GCF_001698545.2 Rhinopithecus bieti | reverse complement strand
TTTTTTTTTTTTTTTTTAGTTTTTGCTTTTAAGAGTTGTTTGCTAGGCTACAGTAGTGTTTAGCCTTAGGCTAATTATTCTGCATTCCCGAGGAAGACCCTTTTGAGTATTTCATGAATTATGAGATGTTCCAGTCTGGCTGGTGGGAATGGGTTAGGAAGGCTCACGGAATCAGCATAGTGTCCTACTCACAGCTAGGATTTATTATAGCGAAAGTACACAAAGCAAAATCAAGGAGAAAGCACACATGGTGAAGTCCAGAGAAAACTGGGCTCAAGCTTCCAGGAGTGCTGTCTCAGTGGAATTGCACAGGTGCACTCAGTCCCTCAGCAAGGAGTTGTGACAAGAAATGTGAAGTATATACTCGGGAAGCTCTTTAGTCATTTAGCACCTAAGGTTTTAATTGGGTGCTGGTCATGTGAGCATCCTGTGCCTAGCATGCACCAAAATTCCAGGTTCCCAGAAGGAAAGTAGATGTTAAACACACACCTTCCAGTTTTCTTTCCTTTTTGTTGAAACAAAATAATTTGAAACCACCTGACTTGAAAAAGTATGTGTTATACCAAGGGTTGGCAAATGATTTCTGTAAGGGGCCAGATAGTAAATATAGGCTTCATGTGCATGTACTAGATGGTCTGTGTCTTAACCACTTAGTACTGCTGTTACAGCATGAATACAGCTAGATAATATTTAAACGATTGAGTGTGGTTGTATTCCCATAGGAACTTTATTTTTGATTTTTATTTATTTATTTTTGAGATGCTATCTCACTCTGTCACCCAGGCTGGAGTGCAGGGGCGCAATCTTGGTTCACTGCAACCTCCGCCTCCCAGGTTCAAGTAATTCTCCTGCCTCAGCCTCCTGAGTAGCTGGGATTATAGGCACATACCACCATGCCAGGCTACTTTTATATTTTTAGTAGAGATGGGGTTTCATCATGTTGGCCAGGCTTGTCTCAAACTCCTGGCCTCAGGTAATCCACCCACCTCAGCTTCCCAAAGTGCTGGGATTACAGGTGTAAGCCACCACACCTGGCCTGGAACTTTATTTTTTTAAAAACAGTCTTTTTTCTCCTTTGTTTTGTGGGAGGGGTTGCCTGCACGCTGTGCTTTGCCAGCCCTGATGCCACACAATTATTAGGAATAATCCTCTTTTGCAAAAGCAACATTAATTTACTACAAACATTTTATGAAATCCAAAAATGTCAATGCCCTAAAATGCAGGCCTGTTGTGATATCAATGAAAAGTAGGGGTAAGTCTGCTGCAGAGGTGGAGTGTCAATGGCTAATGACCTTATGCCTCAATTTTCATTGTGATAGAGATGGTTCACTGTATTTTGAATAGTGTCTTTTGTTCCAGGAGACTTTTACACCCTGAGCAATGCACCATCTGAAATCTGGAAAGGGATGGGAAATATGATTTTTTTTTTTTTTGTAAAGTGTGAGAACAACAACAACTGTGAAAAGGGGAAGAACAAAAGAATCTGTCCCTCCATGACAGCCCTGGTCTCAAGCAGATTGCTTTGGTGAACCCCAGTGGAAGGTGAAAGAGAATCTGGGTAGATTCTTTACAGCTTTTGAAGCTCTCTTACCCATTGAAATTTCTTCCAGGGACTCCAGGGATACTTTAGTTTGGATTTCTGAAAAATTTAAGAAATTTATTTCTGTTTCCCAGCAATTGAACCAATTACAGTTCATGCACGTAACCCTCCCTCTGAGCTGTCCATGGTGGTGGTTATTCTTGCTGTTTAATACATGCTGTCATCTCAAATTTCCCATGTCCCAAACAGACGTGTGCCTACATATGCTCCAGCCCTCTTTCTGCCCTAAATCAACTCACACAGGGAGCTCAGGACTGACACTTCGAAGAAAAATATCCACAGTATCAAACTCACCCATAATTCTAATATGTTTTGGTAAAGTTTTGGGAAGATATAGAAAATCACAGGGAAGAGCTGGGTGCAGTGGCTCACGCCTGTAATCCCAGCACTTTGGGAGACTGAGGCAGGTGGATCGCTTGAGGTCAGGAGTTTGAGACCAGCCTGGCCAACATGGTGAAACCCCGTCTCCCCTAAAAATACAAAAACATTAGCCAGGCTTGGTGGCAGGCACCTGTAATCCCAGCTTCTCAGGAGGCTGAGGCAGGAGAATTACTTGAACCTGAGAGGTGGAGGTTGCAGTGAGCCGACATTGCGCCATTGCATTCCAGCCTGGATGACAGTGCGAGACTGAAAAAAAGAAATTCACAGAGAAGGGTTATGGCACACACACATTTCCCTACTTAACCTTTCTGTGCCTCAGTTTCCTAAATTATAAAGTAGGATTAATAATAGTACATATGTCATAGGTTTACTATAAGGACAAAATTATTATTTTTATTTTTATCCCATGTCAGTCTATTTGTGTTGCTATAAAGGAAGACATGAAGCTGATTGATAAATAAAGCAAGTTTATTTGGCCTATTGTTCTGCAGGCTGTACAAGAAGCACGGCATTGGCATCTGCATCTGGTGAGGGTTTCAGCTGCTTCCACTCATGGCAGAAGGTGAAGGGGAGCCAGTGTGTGCTGATCACATGGGCAGAAAGGGGACCCAGCTTTAAAAAAAATCAGCTCCTGTGGGAACTAATAGAGCAATAACTCACTCTTTACTTCCAGGATGGCACCAAGCCATTCATGAAGGATCTGCTGCCTTGACCCAGACACCTCTGACTAGGCCCCACCTCCAATATTGCAGGTCAAATTTTCACATGAGAGTTGGAGAAGACAAATGTCCAAGCTCCATTATCTGAGTTTTGTTTTCCCTTCCCACCTTTCCTTCTCACTCACATTTCTCTCAGGTTGCTCTCCTGAGAGCTGCAAGTTTTATTCTCCTCTTCAGTTCTCCTTGATGGAAACTAGGGGCAGCTGACAGTCATACCGCAGGGAGTCAACCCCTCCAAAGAAAACTGGCCCTAAGAGGAATTCCAGGCCAGCTATTGGGAGAGTGTCTTCTCCATCTTGCTCTGGGTATTGATGGCCACCTCACAGAGATCTTTGAGCCCTTCCTTAAGTCTGCTGCTGTCAGGATGACTTGCTGCTTTTGAGAGGTTGGCCTCTAGGTGGTAACTTCCTTCTCTCTCAAACACAACAATATACAGCAGGAAATGCTGTTTTGGCAATGGATTAGAAGGAAGGCCAGATCTTGTGGCCTTCCTAAGAAACAGTGGTAACTCATCTTGGATCCCTAAGAACATAGGACAGACATTTGGCACAAAGTGGTCATGTGGTGAATATATATTGAATAAAACAACTCAGCATTTAAACCTACCTACCTTATTTTTTTCCTCAAAACTGACAAAAGGCTAAAGAGCTCAATTAGAATTGGACTCATAAATGCTTTATTTATTCAACATGAGAGTCAACATTACCTTGACTCTCATGTTGAAAATGTAGTGTGGAGGCTTGGGCTCTCTTGCCAGAGTGTCTTTGTTTTAAAGCAGACTTCTACACACACTCTGGGCATTAGATTTCTCATCATCAAAGTGGGGTAATTATAAAACCTGTCTCACAGCGATATTGTGAGAATTAGAAGACTTAATGCACAGAAGGTGTTTAGGATAATGCCTGGCCCATAGAACGCACTCTACAAATGAAACTATTATTCAATGAACATTTCTGAATTGAGTGCACTGTGTCTCATAAACTGGGCTGGGTGCTAGGGAATATGGAGATAAACACATAGTTTCAAGCCATAAAGCATTTAAGGCCTTCTATGGGAAGTTGAGAAGTAGATAGCAGTGAGGAGTATGGACAAAAGGTTGTGCTACAGCTGTGCACAGAGCACTGTGAAGGCACAGGAGGGAATTCTCAATCAGATGTTAAGAGTTTCTAGAATTAACAAAAGCAATTGAGTCCCTGCACAGCCCCGTCTCTTACATTTACAGAAATGTTCCATATGGCAGATGATGACCTAAAATCATATCCATTTTTTTTCCAAGTGCAGTTTAGTTCTAGCAAGTACTGTAAGGTAAAAGAAACATCATTTCCAAAACACTGATCTTGGAGCTGTCAATACAGTAGAATTTTCAGGGCTACCAAGGAAAGAGCAGAGAATCCAACTGAAAAGTAGTTTTGGAATATTTTATATAAAGGAAAAGATAGAAATTCCAGTGTGAAAAGTAGGGTTTTGATAAAATCGAAGGTAACAGAAATATTAACTGCCTGGGGAGATGGGGAATGCTTCTCAGGGAATATTGTATTTGAAGTAGGTCTCGATTGTATTTGAACTGGGTTTGAGGAATAAGATGGAACATGTCATATAGGAATAGGCACTTCAGGAGAAGGAGCAAGCATGTATAGAGTCCTGGAATCATGGAAGATCAAAGTATCTTGACAGAATTTCGAATAGTTCAATGTGACTGCTGTGTAAGAATTGTCACAGCAAGTGGTTAACTAATGTTTAGAAATGGCAGATGGAGGGCAGCTAATGGAGGATCTTATGTGTGTTCTTAAGAAGCATAAAAGGTATTCTAGATATGTTGGGAAGGACTGTAAGGAAGAGAGAGCCTTGATAGCAATTGCAATTTGGAAAGATCGCTTTGGTCCACAATGGATCAAAATTGTGAAATATTAAGCAGTTGGGCAATGGCTGAGGTAAAGGATGATGAAACCTAGAGAAGTCAGATGCCATGAAGACTGGTGGTACATTGTCAGGCCTGATGCCTCCAGAGGGTTAATATGATGATTCTTCTGTTTTAAGGTAGTGCATGTGTATAGCATGTCTCAATGTACCTGGTACATTATGGGCATTACCTGCACCTGGTACAGCTCAGTGTGAGCAAATAGAATTGCATCTGTCTTTTCAGATGAGGGAACAGTTTCATTGAGCTGAAGTGACTTGTGCAAGGTCACCAAACTAACTGGCGGTGGTGGAGTAAGGACAAGAACACAGGCGTCTTGAGTCCTACCCTAGTGCTTGTTGCCATATGTCCATGGAGAGTTCTTCGCAACTCCTTCCTTTGTCATCCTCAAAGACGTGAGCTTCAATCCTAAATGTGGACCACCCAAGCCTCTTCAGTGTTAGTCCACCCTTCCTCCTTTCCCACTGCAATCCCCAGTCTTCCTTCCTGATCCCTTTTATAATCCTCGGGATTTACTTCTTGATTTCTAATGCCCCAGATCCTCTGGTTTGTGATTATAGAGCCCCTATTTTTACAGACCTGGTAGATCCCCATTTTCTTCTTGATGTGAGGTTCCACCTTTACTTTTAAGGATAAGCCAGGCAGCTTGTGTATTGCTCTGATTACTTTTCAAGTCACTCTTTACATATCATCAACTTTTGTTTCCACAGTTGCTTACTTTCTCAAAAGCAAAGCCACATGAAGCATTTTGTTAATAACCATCTTTAAGAGAAATTAAAAATGGAAGATTTATAACAGATGCCCACGTTCCATTGCTCGTACCATATCCTTTCCTCTTACAGGTTCCCACCCCTCATTTCTCATCCCTCTAATGTAAATCTCAGTCACTGAGTAGTTCATTTGCTCCATTATTGCTAGTTGGCCCCCCTTGGCTTCTTCCCTCCTGTTTGATGCTACTCAGCTGGTTCCTTGGAGGCCCTCTGTGGGCAGCTTGGCTCCAGTGCCACTTAGCATTTTCTCTCAGAGTTCTGCTGATTGAGTTGTCAAATGTCAAAGGGAAAGTTAGATATCATTAAATCCAACCCTGCACAGATGAGAAAACAAAGACTCCATGAGTGAAAGTGACTCTCCAAGGACACCAGGCAGCTGGTTGCGGGAGAGGCCAGGACCCGGGTCTCCTACTCTTACCTGGGCTTCTCCCACTGGTTCACTCTGCCTTCTGTCTCTACTGGCAAAATATTAATTTCAATTAAATGGGACTCTGGAGCAATCACAAGAAGAGAAAAGTATAGGTCCTGACTTCACAGCCTGGCTGGGTGACAAGTTTAAAACACATGGCAAGTTAAAGGACGAGGCAAACTTACCATATGCACACATCTGTCAGAGGGCCAGAGAATAGATGCACGTGGGAAGGCTACATGGGTTCAGAGGCTCATCTCAAGAATCATCCGGAATCAACCCACAGTGGTTTCCAATCCAAATCTGCCACTTCCTAGATGAGTAAACTTAGCATGTCCCCAAATGTTGCTGTGCTTCAAGTTGCTCACGGTGGTGAAGAAATGAAGTAACAGGTATTCTCAGACTGAGTGGGCACTCAGCAAATGGCAGCTGGGAAGGTTTCTCTGGTGGGAAGGATGAGAGAGGTGCAGGGCGGCTGATTTAACTGTAACTACATGAAAAAGAGAGATGGGACACTCAGGCAGGGCTGAGGGCTGGAGTCAAGGAGCAAGGGGCCGGGCGCGGTGGCTCAAGCCTGTAATCCCAGCACTTTGGGAGGCCGAGACGGGCGGATCACGAGGTCAGGAGATCGAGACCATCCTGGCTAACACGGTGAAACCCCGTCTCTACTAAAAAAATACAAAAAATTAGCCGGGCGAGATGGCGGGCGCCTGTAGTCCCAGCTACTCGGGAGGCTGAGGCGAGAGAATGGCGTAAACCCGGGAGGCGGAGCTTGCAGTGAGCTGAGATCCGGCCACTGCATTCCAGCCTGGGCGACAGAGCGAGACTCCGTCTCAAAAAAAAAAAAAAAAAAAAAAAAAAAAAAAGGGAGCAAGGAAGACATGTGTATAGTGAGGGACCAAGAAGGAGGCCACCTGGCTGGAGAGGAGGTTTGAGAAGCAGAGTCAGGAAGAATGACTGGAAAGGTGGTTAGGAACCTTCCCCAAGAAGAGTTTGAAATTAGATTCAGCAATTTATGTAATGTTAAAATTGGAGGACCCCAAGAAACAACCTAGTGTCTTCACCCTCAAACTGATCTCTGTGTCACACTGGAATTTGATGCAATGTTAGTGGGTATTACTTGATCAAATGTGCTTGGGAAATTCTACATTAAACAAAGCTAAATAAGGTTATTTCCTCAGAACTTTTGAAAAGGTAATTCTGTTGTACCTTGTCATGAAAAAAATAACATTGTATTTCACTTATTTCATCACAGAACTTTATACACACACACACACACACACACACACATATATGTATAAACTAAACTCCAGTAAGATTTTGTCTATTATCCAGAGAAACAGGGCTAGTGCCTCCCAAATAGCTCCCTTTTCTTTTGGCCGGTTCTGGAGAGATGTCTGAGATCAAAGTGTCAGCAGGGTGGGTTCTTTCTGAGGGCTCTGATGGAGAATATGTTCCAGGCCCCTTTCCTTGGCATAGAGATGGCTGTTTTCTCCTTGTGTCTCATACTGTCTTCCCTCTAGGAGCATCTCTATGTCCAAATTTGCCCCTTTGTATAAGGACACCACCAGTCATGTTGGATGAGGGACTACCCTGATGATGTCACTTTAGCTTAATTACCTTTATAAAGATCCTATCTGCAAATAGGATCACATTTTGAGGTACTGGGAGTTAGGACTTCAACATATGAATTTTGGGGGAGCATACCTCAACCCATGGTATGGTTTGGCTGTGTCCATACCCAAATCTCATCTTGAATTATAGTTCCCATAATCCCCATGTGTCAAGGGCAGGACCAGGTGGAGATAATTGAATCTTGGGGATGTTTTTTCCTATGCTGTTATCATGATAGTGAGTGAGTTCTCACGAGATCTGATGGTTTTATTAGGGGCTTCCCCCTTTGCTCGACACTCCTTGTCTCCCCAGCCACCCTGTGAAGAAAGACATGTTTGCTTTCTTTTCTGCCATGAATGTGTTTCTTGAGGCATTCTCAGCCATGCAGAACTGTGAGTCAATTAAACCTCTTTTCTTTATAAGTTACCCAGTCTTGGGTATGTCCTTAGAGCATCATGAGAAGGGACTAATACAGTAAACTGGTACCACAGAGAGTGGGTGCTATAAGGATACCATAAAATTTGGTAGTGACTTTAGAACTGGGTAACAGGCAGAGGTTGGAACAGTTTGGGGGGCTCAGAAAAAGACAGACAGAAAAATGTGGGAAAGTTTGGAACTTCCTAGAGACTTGGAGGGCTCAGAAGACAGGAAGATATGGGAAAGTTTGGAACTTCCTGGAGACTTGATGAATGGCTTTGGCCAAAATGTTGGTAGTAATATGGACTATGAAGTCGAGGCTGAGGTGGTCTCAGATGGAGATGAGAAACTTGTTGGGAACTGGAATAAAAGTGACTCTCGCTTTTCTTTTGCAAAGAGACTGGTGGCATTTTGCCCCTGCCCTAGAGATCTGTGGAACTTTGAACTTGAGAGAGATGATTTCGTGCATCTGGTGGAAGAAATTTCTAAGCAGCAAAGTGTTCAAGAGGAAGCAGAGCACAAAAGTTTGGAAAATTTGTAGGCTGACAATGCAATAGACAAGAAAACCCATTTTCTGAGGACAAATTCCAGCCAGCTGCAGGAATTTGCGTAGGTAACAAGGAGCCAAAGGTTAATCGCCAAGACAATGGAGAAAATGTCTCCAGGGTATGTCAGAGACCTTCATGGCAGCCCCTCTCATCACAGGAGGGAAAAATGGTTTTGTGAGTGGGGCCTGGGGACCCTTGCTCTTTGCAGCTTTGGGACATGGTTCCCTGTGTCCCAGCTACTTTCGCTCAAGCTGTGGCTAAAAGGGGCCAAGGTACAACTCAGGCCATTGCTTCAGAGGGTGCAAGTCCCAAGCCTTGGCAGCTTTCACATGGCATTGGGCCTTTGGGTACACGTAAGTCAAGAATTGAGGTTGGGGAACCTCTGCCTAGATTTTAGAGGATGTATGAAAATGCCTGAATGTTCAGACAGAAGTTTCCTGCAGGGGCAGAGACCTCATGGAGAACCTCTACTAGGGCAGTGTGGAAGGGAAATGTGGAGTCAGAGCCTCCGTACAGATTCCCCACTGGGGCACTGCCTGCTGGAGCTATGAGAGTCACCATCCTCCAGACCCCAGAATGGTAGATCCACTGGCAGCTTGCACCATGAGCCTGCAAAAGCCACAGACACTCCCAGCTCATGAAACCAGCTGGGGGGTGGGCTGTATGCTGGAAAGCCACAGGATTGGAGTTGCCCAAGGCTGTGGGAGCCTACCTCTTGCCTCAACGTGATCTGGATGCGAGACATAGAGTCAAAGGAGATCATTTTGGAACTTTAAAGTTTAATGACTGCCCTATTGGATTTTGGATTTCCATGAGGCATGTGGGCCCTTTGTTTTGGCCAATTTCTCCCATTTGGAATAGGTGTATTTACTGAATGCCTATATTTCCATTGTATCTAGGAAGTAACTAACTTGGTTTTGATTTTACAGGTTCATAGGTGGAAGAGACTCTCCTTGTCTCTGATGAGACTTTTGAACTTTAGGGTTAATGCTGGAATAGTTTTGGGGACTGCTGGAAAAGCATGATTGTGTTTTGACATGTGAGGACTTGAAATTTGGAAGTGGTCAGGAGTGCAATTATATGGTTTGACTGTGTCCCTACCCAAATCTCATCTTATATTGTAGTTCCCTTAATCACCACATGTTAAGGGTAGGACCAGATGGAGATAACTGAATCATGGGGGCAGTTTTCCCCATGCTGTTCTTGTGATAGTGAGTGAGTTTTCATGAAATCCAATGGCTTTATAAGGGGCTTCCCCTTTTGCTTGACACTCCTTCTCTCTCCTGCCATCATGTAAAGAAGGATGCGTTTTCTTCCCCTTTGCCATGATTGTAAATTTCCTGAGGTCTTCCCAGCCATACAGAACTGTGAGTCAATTAAGCCTCTTTTCTTTATAAGTCACCCAGTCTTGGGTATGTCCTTAGAGCAGCATAAGAAGGGACTAATCCAACCCATAACACTTACCAAGATTCCATTTCTCACTAACAAAGGGTTTCCAGAGAAAGAAACATAGCCTAAGAGACTGCAGCAGACAGGTGGTCCGCATGTGTCCTTCCCGCTGGTCACCACTGTGCCCAGGGCAGGTGAGGATGTTTACTCATCTCTAAATGCATGGAAAACATTCATGCCTTGATTCCCCTGTGCATGCATCCTGCATCTTTCCTTCCCCGTACCTAACACTCATGCATGTACCCATACACTTTCCACATAGCAGACCTCAATTAATTCATTTTAGCACATCCTAGGAAAACACCTGGAACATGGCATTTCCACTCTTAACATTCAGTTTGTACTTTTTCAGTAGCCATTTCCATAGTCATTACAGATTTATGAGATAATTTCTGCCTTTACGTCAATCAACAGAGGGTCTGGCATGCACAAAGCACTTTTTATATTCATCAGACCATTTTGGTTTCTTCTGAAAATCTTAAGAATGAAGCAGGGTAGGGCTTATTGGCCCATTTTATTACTGTGGACTCTGAGATTTAGGGAGGTAAAATATCCTGTCCTTGTGTCTGACCCCTGACCCCCAGATACGTTCCATGCCTGTCCCATCCAGAGCACCACATCCCTTTCCATGAAGCATCACCTCCCATGGTTATGTCTTCTGAAGCATCTGCCTTTTTACAACTTTTTATCTATTTATCTGTAGCTCACTCTGCCTAGTGCCATCAACTCTAACAAAACCTGCTCCTCTTCCTTTCACAGCCCAATCCATTCTTGGAGTCACTCCAGTACTACTCTTCTTTTTTCCTCATCCCCTGTGGAACTTGATTTTAGGCTGGTTGAAAGCCTGGACATGGAGCCCTCAGAAAACTGGTGTCAGCAATGGATGGAGCTCTTACTGGTTCTATGTGCGTGAGCAGGTAGGAAGGATAGCCAGGGTCTCTAGGAAAGGGGATGACCAGACACACATACCCACATCTGCCGCTCCATGGGGCTAGGGATCTTCGCCCTGATCACGCACACCTGTTGCCAGTTGACACCTTGGGTAACTGCACCCTTTCATTGTGAAGACTGCTGCTGAGATGTTTGCTTTGTGCAATGCTCTTAAGGTTATTTTTATCTCTTTTACTTAAAGGAAGTGAATGTGGATCCTTTCCTGATGTCTTCTGATAACTCGTCTTCAAACACCTGTTCTCATCTGATTCCTTTTCTCCCTGTCTTACTGCTTTGGCCCTGCCTCTCATCATCCTCCCTGATACAGTTCACCGTGCTGTGGTCCAAATGGCGCTCTGTCTCTTCCTCCAGTTTTGTCCTCACTGCAGCCATTTCAGTTCAGCAGAAGTGTGGCCCATCCAGCCCTCCAGCTCCATCTCACAGCTCCAGCCACTCTAACCAGGGCCAGTCACTGATTGAGTCGCACTCCCTCTTGTCTTCAGGCATTTGTTTATGCTATTTCCTCCACCCAGAACATCCTTCTCTGCTCAGTCCTTCCAACTTTTGCCCCATGTTTCTGGTGAACTGTTACCTCTCCATCTACCTTCATCCTGTACCTTAAACATCATGTCTGGGCAGCCAGGGCTGACATGCTCCAGATTCCCTGAGTTGCTTCTCCTGCGTGTGACCATATCATGCACTTAGCAGTCTGCTTACTTGACTGTTTTACTTTCTTAGACCAGGGATTCATGGCTGCACATTGTGTGTCCAGAGAGCCTGGGATATAACAGGAATTCTGCAAATATTACTGGAATCAGTGAATGCCCTGTCAGGCACTCCGCTGGGTGCTGGGTGTTTCTGACCTTGAAAAGGCTCCCTGCTGGGAAGATTATCCTAAAACACATTAATCAGGTCATTTCTCTGCTTAAAAGCATGCATGACTGGCACAATTGAGGCCAATGTGACATGAAAAACGCCCCAAACAGGCTGGCCGAATGAACGTGCCCTCCTCTGGGCGTCAGGAGCCTGTCAGGCAGCTTTCTCACAGCTTTCACCTCATTAGCCTCTGATCTTCTGTTTTCTGTTCTTTCTCTGACCAGATCTCAAGTTATCCCTGGGTTCTTCTTGCTTTGCATAGGGCCTGGAACTGAGTGGGTATTAAACAAGTGTTTTGCATGAGCACATTTCCAAAGGGCCAGAGGAGAAGTAAAGGGGAAAAATAATCTTTGTCCTTTTCACATCTGCTGCCAGAAAGAAAAAAGACAGGAGGAAGATGGAAGCCTTTGGAGCTCTTCTACAGCGTCTCTCCTGACTTCGTGTTATCTACTCTGTAAGCACCTGGGCGTGACAGTGCCATTTATAGGACTTTCCATGCAGGGATTCTGTGGCTCTGCTAAGGTGCTGCTGCTACTGGGGCACCAGCTTTCTGGAGCAGGCAGGAAGTCAGAGGATCCCCTGAGCTGAACTTAGTGGGGATGGCCAAGGGGAGGCAGGGTCCTTTCTGAGAGGTAGAGGGAGTGCAGAAGGAAGTAGCTCTACCATCTGGAGTCCTAGAGTACCAGAGAGTGAAAGTATTTAATCAGCTTTGCACCTCCCCCACCAATGAAATGAAGACAGTTTCCACCCCGCTGGATTCCATGGACATGTAGAATATGTGAAAATCAGAGGAAGACAGCCGGGTTGTAGAAAAAGAACAAGGGCTTTGTGGTCAGACAATATGGACTCAAGAGCAGCCCTAAGAGAAATCTGACACACATGCACCTTTCTGCCTGCCCCCGTGTCAATTACCCACTTGCTTAACTTCCTCTGTAACCTGGAATGAATAAGAACTACCTCACAGGGTGCTTTGGAGGTGAAATGTAATAATGTCAAGCACTAACTACAGTGTCTAACGTAGAGGCATTATTCAATAAAAGGGAGCTTTTATTCCTTTCTAATGAGGATACCAGAGTTCTTTTACGAAACAGAAACATCAAACTTTGGGGAAAATTTAAATGCATAGGTGAGTGAGCTGGGTAGGCAAAAAGGCCAAGATTGCTTGCACTTGGCTGATGTGATCCGCAGAATGAGTAACACTTGTCTCCTTGTGCCAATGCCATACTCAGGTTGGCTCTCCAGGTATAATCCAGACATGGGTAATTGATCTATCATGACTTCCCAAGGGACATCCAGCAGATGCACTGCTCCAGCCACAAAGTCCATGGAGGTTGGTGTTGATGGGAAGGGTAGGGATAGAACAGGACTTTGGTCATGCCAAGACTGGTGTACTAGCTTTAAGATGGGAGGAGGGTCGAGCATGTGGTATGATTGTTCTGTTTCTGGATCACTCTTCCCCATTTGCATAGCTGCACCCTATGCTACAGTTAAATAGAAAATATTTTGCAACCTATTTCCCCTCCTTTCTTCTGTATACTAGGTAAACTGGAGGGTGATACTCAAGCTCACTGATGGATGCAAAGTGGTATAAATCTAAGTCTGAAATAGAATTGAAATCAAGATGCTGACTCTGGAGGGTAGATGCTGTGATCTTTTTCAGCTCATATGGAGAGTAGGTTGAGGGTGAGTACTTTTGGCTACACAGAACACCTAATAAAAGACAAATATCCTTTCCCCAAGCCCTCAGGGACTTTGTGGAGGAGGATGGAGGAGGAGCTGTTTCTTCAAGAACTACAGAGGCAAAGCTTCTAAAATTCTCCATGCTTAATAAAGTTAATGACAACTGAAAGGCACTGTATTTCAGAAATATGTTTGGTTATTTACCAGGACCGTAATTAAGAAGCAATACTTTCTTTTTTTTTATTCAAATGTTGTTTCTTTAGGAAGATCTTCTGTGATCCTGTGCCCCTCACTCTCCACCACCCAGCCTCAGCTTGGTGCACCCTGGCTGTTTTCCAAATAGCACCTGCTTCTACTTACCTTTATCTTGGGCCTATCATGCTGTATTGTCATCATTTGTTACCTGCCATCATCCCTACTGGAGTGAGAGTTCTCCCATACAGTGCACAATTTCAGTCTTGTTTTAAAAAACATTCTTTATATTGATGCATAATACGTGTACATAGTTTTGGGGTACATGTGATAATACATTCATATAATTTGTAAGGATAAATTAGTGTACTTGAGATATCCATCACCTTAAATATTTGTATTTTTATGTTAGAAACATTCAAATTATTCTCTACTAGCTACTTTGAAATGAACAATATGATGGAATACTACTCAGCCACAAAAAGGAATGAATTAATAGCATTTGCAATGACCTGGGTGAGATTGGAGACTATTATTCTAAGTGAAGTAACTCAGGAATGGAAAAAACAAACATTGTATGTTCTCACTGACATGTGGGAGCTAAGCTATGAGGATGCAAAGTCATAAGAATAATACAATGGACTTTGGGGACTCGGTGGGAAGAGTGGAAGGGAGGTGAGGGATAAAAGACAACATATACGGTGCAGAGTATACTGCTCAGGTGATGGGTGCACCAGGATCTCACAAATCACCACTAAAGAACTTACTCATATAACTAGATACCATCTGTACCCCAGTAACTTATGCAAAAATATGTACAATAGATTACTGTAGACTATAGTTACTCCATTGGTCTATCGAACACTAGGTCTTCCTTCTTCCATCAAACCATATGTTCATACAAAATAATCAACATCTCTTCCTTTTCACCTCCTGCCTACCCTTTCAAGACTCTGGTAGCCACCAATCTACTTTCTATCTTCATGAGGCCTACATTTTTAGCTTGACATATGAGCGAGAACATGTGATATTTGTCTTTCTGTACTTGCCTTATTTCTCTTAACATAATGACCTCCAGTTCCATCCATGTGGCTGCAAATGATGGGATTTCATCCTATTTTATGTATGAATAATATTCCATTATATAGCTATTGTATGCATATATATCACATTTTCTTTACCCATTCATTCATTGATGGACACTTAGGTTGACTCCATATTTTGACTATTTTGAATAGTGCTGCAATAAACATGGTAGGGTGGATATCTATTCAATATACCATAGTTTTGCTTTTCATTTCTCTGATGATTGGTGATGTTGAGCATTGTTTCATATACCTGTTGGCCATATGTATATCTTCTTTTGAGAAATGTCTGTTGAGATCTTTTGCCCATTTTAAAATTATGTTATTTGTTTTTTGCTATTGAGTTTGTTATATATTCAAAAATGAGCTTGTTATATATTCTGGTTATCAATCGCTTATCATATGGGTAGTTTGCAAATTTTTCTCCCATTCTGTGAATTGTCTTTTCACTTTGATTGTTTCCTTTGCTGTGCAGACGCTTTTTAGCTTGATTAAATCCAATTTGTCTACTTTTACTCTGATTATCTGTGCTTTTGAGATCTTACACAAAAATTATTTGCCAAAACCAGCATCCTGGAGTGTTTTCCCTATTGTTGTTTCTAGTCGTTTCGTAGTTTCAAGTTTTAGTTTAAGTCCTTACTCCAATTTGATTTGATTTTTGTGTGTGGCAAGTTATAGGGGTCTAGTTTCATTCTTCTGAAATGGTTATTCAGTTTTCTTGGTATCATTTGTTGAAGAGACTGTTCTTTTACCATTGTATGTATCTGGTGCTTTTGTTGAAGATAAATTGGCTGTAAGTGTGTGGATTTATATTTGGGTTCTTTATTCTGTTCCGTTGATCTATGTATCTGTTTTTATGCCAATACTATGGTAATTTGGTTACTGGCTTTGTAGTAACTTTTGAAGCCACTTGGCAGTAAAGATGTGATGCCTCCACCTTTGTCCTTAGCAAAAAAAATATCTTTTTGCTAAGGGTTGCTTGACTATTCTGAGTCTTGTGGTTCTGTATACGTTTTAAGATGTTTTTTCTTTTTCTGTGAGGAATGTCGTTGTTATTTTGACAAGGATTGCATTGAATCTATATATTGTTTTAGGTAGTATTGTCATCCTAAACTATTAGTTCTTTCAGTCCATAAGCATAGAATATCTTTTCAATTTTTTTTTGTATCCTCTTCATCATTGTTTCATGGTTTTCCTTGTATAGATCTTTTACTTCTTTGGTTAAATTGATTCCTAGTTATTTTATATTCTTTGTAGCTATTGTAAATGGGATTGGTTTCTTGATTAATTTTTCACATTTTATACTGTTGAGATAAATAAATGCTACTGATTTTTGTATGTTGATTTTGTATCTTGCAACTTTACTGGATTTATCAGTAAAGAGATCAAGCCATAACAAAATGTATATTATTAAAAAAATGCCCAGGACCTGATGGGTTCACTGCTAACTTCTACCAAACATTTAAAGAATAACTAAAACCAATTCTACTCGAACTCCACAAAAAGATGGAAAAGAAGGTAATACTTCCAAACACGTTGTGCGATACCAGCATTAGTGATACCAAAACCAGACAAGAACACAACAAAAAAGAAAACCACAGGCCAATATCACAGCTGATATTCATCATCTGATGAACATAGATGCAAAAATGTAGACTATAGTTACCCCATTGATCTATCAAACACTAGGTCTTACTTCTTCCATCAAACAATATGTTCCATCAAACCAAATTTGACTAGCAAACCAAATTCAAGAATACACTGAAAAGATCACTCACTATGATCAAGCTGGACTCATCCCAGGGATGCAAGGATGGTTCAACATATGCAAATCAATAATCATGATATATCACATTAACAGAACCAAGAACAAAAACCGTATGATCTTCTCAATAGACATGGAAAAGGCATTTAATAAAATTAAACATCCTTTTATGATTAAATAAAACCTCATGAAACTGGTTATAAAAGAACATACCTCAAAATAATAAAGGTCGTATCTGACAAACCCTGAACAGGTAAAAAATGAAGTTTATTTCTCTAAAAATGGGCATAAGAGAAGGATGCCAACTTCCACAACTTGTATTCAACATAGTACTGGAAGCCCTAGCCAGAGCAATTAGGCAAGAGAAATAAAGGGCATCCAAATTAAAAAGGAAGAATTCAAACCAGCCTTGTTTACAGGTGACATGCTCTTATACTTAGAAAAATCGAAAGACTCTACCAAAAAACTGTTACAACTGATCTTTTACTTGTTATTGGTTTAATGTCTGTTTTAAAAAATTTCTTCATGGTTCAATCTTGGTAGGTTGTATATTTCCAGTAATTTATTCATTTCTTTTAGATTTTCCACTTTTTGGCATATGGTGACTCCTGATAGCCTCTGATGATTCTTTGTATTTTTTGTTCTCAATTGTTATTTTCCTTTTCCATTTTAATTTTGTGTATTTGGGTCTTCCCTCTTTTTTCTTGGCTACTTTAGTTTAAACTTTGTCAATTTTGTTTTCTTTTAAGAAAATCAGCTTTTTGTTTTGTTGATCTTCTGTATTGTTTTTTAGTCTCAATTTCATTAATTTCTGCTCCAATCTTTGTATTTGTTTCCTTCTACTAACTTTGGGTTTGTTTTGTTTTTGCTTTTCTGGTACCTTGAGCTGTATTAGTAGGTTGCTGATTTGAAATCTTTCTACTTTTTTGATATAGGCATTTATTGCCATAAACTTCCTATTAGTACTTCTTGTGTTGTATTTCATAGATTTTGATATGTTATATTTTCATTTTTATTTGTTTCAAGAAATTTTAAAATTTTCTTCTAATTTTTAATTGACTCATTGGTAGGTCTGGAACATATTTAACTTCCATGTGTATGTGCAGTTTCTGAGGTTTCTCTTGTTATTGATTTTTAATTTTTTTCCACTTTAGTCAGAAAAGATACTTGATATGATTTCTACTTTTTTGAATTTGTTCAGTCTTGTTTTGTGGCCTAAGATATGATCTATTCGAGAGAATATTCCATGCACTGATGAAAAGGTTTATTCTACAATAGTTGGGTAAATGTTCTGTAAATGTCAGTTAGGTCTATTAGTTCTAGTATAGTTTAACGCTCATGCGTCTTTGTTTCTGTCTGGATGATCTGTCCATTACTGAGAGTGGGGTATTGAAATCCTTTGCTCTTATTGTTTTGCAGTATACTTTTCCCTCTAGATTTTATTAGTTTTTGCTTTATACACTTGGGACTTCTGGTGTTGGGTATATAGATATTCATAATTGTCATATCTTCTTTCTGAATTGACCTTTTTATCATTATATAGTGACCTTCTTTGTCTCTTTTTACAGTCTTTGATTTGTAGCCATCCCACTCCTGGTCTGTATGCTTTCCTTTGAGAAGTCTAAATTTGAGGTCTTTTATATGTTTTTGCCTCTTTTCTCTTGCGGCTTTTAGGATCATCTCTTTGTACTTGGTCTTTGAAAGTTTGATTTTTATATGCCTTATAGTAGTCTTGTTTAGGTTGAATCTGTTTGGTATTCTCAGCTCTTCCTGTACCTGGATATTTATCTCTTTCTCAAGGTTTTGAAAGTTTTCTGTTATTATCCCCTTGATAAACTTTCTACTCCTGGCTCTTGCTCAATACCCTCTCTTCAACACCAGTAATTATTAGATTTGGTCTTTTGAAGTAATATATATATTTTGAGATAGAGTCTTGCTCTGTCACCTAGGCTGGAGTGCAGTGGCATGGTCTCAACTCACTGCAACCTCTGCCTCCTGGATTCAAATGATTCTCCTGCCTCAGCCTCCCCAGTAGCTGGGATTACAGGTACGTGTCACCACGCCTGGCTAATTTTTGTATTTTTAGTAGAGACGGGGTTTCACCATGTTGGCCAGGCTGGTCTTGAACTCCTGGCCTCAAGTGATCTGCCCACCTTGGCCTCCCAAAGTGCTAATATTACAGGTGTGAGCCACCATGTCCGGCTTATTTTCTATATCTTGTTAGTGACTTTTATTTCTTTTGATTCCTTTTCTTTTTTCTCCTCTGACTGTATATTTTCAAGTAGCCTGTCTTCAAGCTCACTGATTCTTTTTTTTGTTTGATCTACTCTATAGTTGAGAGCCTCTAATTAATTTTTATAGTTCAACATGTACATTTCTCAGTTCCTATATTTTGTTTGATTTTACAAATGATTTTAATCTCATTAAATTTTTATGATAAATTCCTGAATTGGTTTTCCGTGTTGTCTTGGAGATCACTGATTTTCTTTAAAACTAAAGTTTTGAATTCTTGATCAGAGAGCTCATATACTGCCATCTTGTTAGTATGAGTCACTGTTTCCTTGCTTCGTTTCTTTGGGAGATCATGATTCTTTGTTTGCTGTTGTGCTCTGTGATGTACATCTGTGTCTGTGCACTGAAGGATTATTTATTCCAGTCCTCCCTACATGGCTTGTTTTGTTTTTTTTCCTAGATATATTTGCTTAGTGGTTCTTTACTGCTAGGTTGCTACCTCCTGTTTGGCTCTAGGTGGCACCATAAACCCAGGTTTGGCTCAACTTCAGTAAAGGATTGGAGTGCAGCCGTTGCTGAATCGGGGAAGTCCCAAAGGAGATATTCTTGCACTACTAGAAACTTGGCTAGGGGATCCTGTCCAGGGATCCTGTGAATAAACCTCTTGCAGCTTGGTGCTGCTGAGCAGCCACTCTGATTTGGCATCTCCTTTGGCTAAGTTACACAGCAGAGTTTCCAGGGATGGGGATGGTCATCCTTCTTCTTCACTTTGTCTCTGCCTGTTCGCAGGGACATTTTTCCCTTCAGGCACTCATGGTGCTTCTCCTGAATTATGGCAGAGACAAGTGTCCTGCCAGGACACCCAAGATAGTGGGGTAAGTGAGATTCAGGTGGACAATCACCATTTCCAGTATAGAAACTGTGAATTGGGTAAAAATTTTCTGCTCACTTGGTGCTGGGCAGAATGGGGGGAGGGACATTGTGAATGTGGAAGCCTGATTCTCTTACCATCTGCTTGGAGTTTTTTCTTTCTTTTTTTTCTTTCACTTTTCTGTGTCCCTGGGGACTGTCTCATCTTCATATCTGAGTTTTGAAAGATTGCTGGTGATAATCTTGTGCTGTATGTTCATTTTTTTGATTTTCTGTAAGGGGTCGTGATGTCGGCTTGCTTGTATGCCACCATTTTGGAACCAGAAGTCACACTCTTCTTTTAATACCTTCATGGAAAGTGAACTCGTATCACTGAAAGTCACCAAGGTTCAAGTCACAGCTGTATCAATGATGGGCTGTGTGATCCTGTGTATGCTTCTAACCAGTTGTGTCAAGGACATGTTGGAGAAAAGAGTATCGACCTTGCAGAGTTGGGGTGAAAAATAAATGACATACTTGAAGTGAAGTACTTTATACTGTGCAGGATTCATAGCAGGGGATTAGTAGTTTCTTTGTTTGGTTGAACGAATGGGCCAATCATCCTCATAGCTTCCTGGAGAAGTAGGGGGAACTTTGTGGACCAATGTGGTTCCTTCTTTGGGACTTGGTGAGATGGTGCCTACTGCTTGTTTACTGTGCTTGCAAAAAAGTAATCATGGTGCTTTCTCAAACCCTATTGGAAAATAATTTACTTTGAGGTTACTCTTGTGAAGTTTAAAAAATTAATAAAAATAGAAGTGATTTTATCAGAGATGTAATAAAAGAAACAAAGTTCCTAATAATCTGAACACCTAGGTTTCAATTCTGACTCCAACATTTGTAAGCTCAGGCAAATCACTATTTATATCTGAGACTGTTTTCATAGACGTAAAACAAGGGTAAGGATTATTAATTAATAATAAAGCGGTCTTGAACATTTATATACAAAGAACTATGCTAATTACTGGAAAGTGATTCATTAATAATGTAAATTACCCTGAATGTTTTTTTCAAATATTATATTCTGTGATTCTATGAATTTTCTAGGTTGACACTGCAATGCAATTAGGTAACTTTTAGGAATTAACAGTCAGCAGGCAATTTTACAGCAGACACACTTTTTTATTTGCCAGTAAAGAAGAATGTTTCCAGCCTCTGGGTTAAAGTTAGGCTGTAACATGAAAATATACATGAAACTGGTAAGAAATAAAACTATTAGTGGCCCTTTTAGTTCTGCTCATGCAGAACTAAGGGGATAAATTGGTTCTTTGATGCAGATGTAGTAAAGCTTGCTACAAGTGTATCTGGTGGCCTCTCATTCTGAAGGTTTTGGTGAGCCATTGAGAGTCTCTGATTAGGAACATGACTAGAAGCTTTGCATTAGAACAGTTCATTTGATAATATATGCATGTGCTTCCAAATTTGGAGGGCAAAAGCCTGGGGAATACGCTAATAGCCTCATGCTGAGAATGAGGAAAGGGAGAACATGCTGTTCATTAGCCATAATGAAACCATAAGGAGACTCACCTTTGTGTTCCCTTTGCTGAGGGAGGTATATTCAGAGAAGAAGGCAGATCTGCAGAGAGGTCCCTGGCTCTCCTTTTGAAACAGTAGAAACCAGGTCTTACCTTTTATTATGGGGCTTGAGAGTCCAAAGAAAAGGACTACATTTCTAACCATACTTTAAGCATAAGTGAAAGTCATTTTTCTCTATGGATTCAGACTCAGCCATGATGAGTTGAGCCCCTACTATGTGCTTGGGCCAGGCCTGACTAGACTGTGTAATTCCTTCCTTTCTGTAGTCCTTGGCTTCTCCTTGTGTCAGTAGGGGGTTTGGACTTTAGCTGTGACACTCCACCTTTGGAGTTGGAGTCTGTATTAGTCCATTCTCTCATTTCTATAAAGGAATACCTGAAATTGAGTAATTTATAATGAAAAGAAGTTGAATTGGCTCACAGTTTCACAGGTTGTACAGGAAGTATGATATTGACATCTGCTTGGCTTCTGAGGAGGCCTCAGGAAACTTACAATCATGGTGGAAGGGGGAACAGACATGTCACATGACTGGAGCAGGAGGAAAAGAGTGAGGGGGGAGGTGCTGCATAATTTTTAAACAGATCTCATGAGAGCTCACTATCATGAGGACAGTATCAAGAGGGGTGGTACTAACCTACTCATGAGAAATCCACTCCCATGATCCAATCACTTCCCACCAGGCCCTACCTCCAACACTGGGAATTACTATTTGACATGAGATTTGGTGGGGACACAGACCCAAACCATATGAGGGTCCCTTCTAGATAACTGGCAGCTCTTGAATACCAATAAAAAATTATCCTGAATGAGGCAGCATAGTTATTTTGACTTTAGCTTCAACTCTCTGAAAAACTTTTGGAAAATCACCTCCTCTTTCTAGATCTGTTTCTATATTGTAAAATAGGGGGTTTGGAAGAGAAGTTCTGGAACCATTGTGTCTCATTTTGGTACTCAATGGTTCGCGTTGGGAATACCTGAGAAGCTGCTGAATATGTTCCCAACTAGCCTGAGAAAGGTAAACCTACCCACTGGAGAAAAGAAGCAATGACCATGGTAACTCATTCTCCAACCTATAGAGAGCCTCCCCTTCTTTCTCTGTGGGTATTATGTTTGCATATTGAAGTCAGTCAAGAAAGCAGAGACCAGAATAATCAAGGATGTGGAAGGAAATGAAGCTGCTAAATCTGCAGTCTGATAACAATCTGTAGCTGAAAATAGGAGACCAATTCCTAAGACAAAATCAGCAGAAAATCTCAACAATCAGATAATTTGTCACTATGACAATTGGGTTTAAAAATCTCCTAATTGAGTGTAGTCCTCTGTGGGAGTGGGTGACATACAGCAGCAGCATGAACAGCAATCACCCTGTTTTCAGTGCTCTGGGAAGTATTTTGAGCCCATCAGCAGACCATCCATCTGCTCTGCCTTCCTCCTTCCTGAAAAGTGCATCTGCAAGAAAGTCCAGGGCTGGAGGCCAGAACGGATGCGTTTGAAGCTTCCAGGATTCCTTTCCACTTAGATGAGGTCAGTGATTTCTGAAAAAGAGCTCCCTGTTCTTTCTGGGAGTAGGAGCAAATGCTTTTTGAAGCTTTCAGAGGCCCACATGTAGATGCTGTGTCCAAATGAGCTACACATATACCCTCCCAGCATTGCTCTGGGTGGAAAAGAGGCTTGTCTTCCTCCAAGAGCCTACAGAGGCAGTCATATAAACTTAGGTCATTTGGAATCTCCATAGATGCCTGGACTGTTATGGAAAGAGTATAGTCACCTACTAAGTGGGTGGTTATGAGCCTTTCCTTACTTTTCACTTGACCATTGGCCTAATTCATGAATGGAAGTTTTGTCAGACACTTTCTACGTAACAAATACTCCCCTCCCTATCCTGCTCTCATCCCTTTTAGAATGTAAATTCCAGGACAGCAAATATTTTGTCAGTTTTGTTCACAAATGAGTATCAAGTGGTTTTAGATATGTCTGGCACATAGTAGACTTTTATATTTAGAAGAACTGGGCTAGGGGCTCTAGACAGCAAGATAAAAAGAGGATTTACCATCTCTTGAGGAGCTTGCAGTACAGTAAGGGAGTCAGCCTACAGGCAGGTATTTATTACAATGTGGTGAGTTGTAGAATGGAGATATGTATATAAAAGAGGTGAAGATTCTAGTCTTTCCTGGATTCTTCCAGCTTTCACAGAGTGTTGTGTTGAGTTCTGGGCACCATGAATTAGGAGCAGCCCTGGCAAAGCAGAGCAAGTTCTTAGGGAAGAGACTAAAAGGGTCTCCATTTCTGGGAGGTAGAGGGAGGCATTGTGTTGTTGGAGATTGAGAAGAAGAGATTTAGGTAGAAGCGAGAGCCACACCAAGCCTGGCGAGTTGTCAGGCAGAGGAGAGTTTACGATTCTCCTATGTGGCTCTCTTCAGTAGACAGAACCAGGAACAATTGCTGGAGGCATCAGAAAAACAAATTGCCTTTCAGTATATATAATGAAAAGAAGTTGAATTGGCTCACAGTACCACAGGCTATACAGGAAGTATGATGTTGATTTGAGGAAGCCTCAGGAAACTTATAATCATGACAGAAGGGGAAGGAAGGGGGAACAGACATGTCACGTGGTTGGAGCAGGAGGAAACGCGTGAGTAGGGAGGTGCTACATATGTTTTAAACAGATCTCATGAGAAGTCATTATCATAAAGACAGTACCTCAGTATAAATGAGGACTTTCCAGCAGTCAGGCCTCTAAGGCAAGGAGTTTGTTTCTCCTGGAGGCTTGAGCAACAGCGAGAGGAGATGTGGTAGAAGAAACTCGTGTGCTTAGGAAGATGAAGCTAGATCAGAGATTCCAAACTGAGTTCTCTGTGTGCCCCTGGGGTGCTGTGTGGCTACTGTAGGGGGTAAACTCATGGCTGAAAGGCAGGCCTTACTCCCGTGCTCCAGTGTGTATTAGGGGTGTGTAAGATTTCATCTGGGCCAAAGAGTTTTCTAATTTTGAATGAATGAGCCAGACGGCAGCAAGTTTCCTTTCAATTTCTATGACCCGTGATAAAGCTAACTTTAAACTAGATGGTGTTAGCATTTTGCATTGATTTACAGAATTTTAGGGCTGCTTGCAACCTTTGACATAATCTCTCAAAGTCATTCTTAATATTTGGACATTTTTGGATGATTTTAAAGTTTCATAGAAGCTGTTGCCAGGAAAATGCACATATATCCTCAAACAATGAAATGTCTGCAAGAAAGTTCACAGAGTGCATTTTCCAAAAACCCCCTGAGGAATCCTTCAGCAGTCCGTGGACTCTGGGTTCAGATTATTTAGTTTAGTCTCACTTGGAATTTTGCAGATTGGGAGGTGGAGGCCAAGAGGCAGAATGCAGAGAAGTCAGAAGGTCTGACTCCTTTTATTATAACCTTTTCAAGCAAGGAACCTGGAGTCAGAAGGTCTTTATTCAAATCCTTTCTCTGCCTTTTTTAGCTGTGCTCTTGGAATGCTGAAGAAAAGTTTTACAAGTAGGCAACAATTAAATTATTGAAATTGTCTAAGAATGGCTTTTCATGTCTTCCTGAAATAGAGATAGGAAAAGACAGGTGATAAAATGGACAGTAAAAGCAGAGCTGTAGTCACTGAATGGACAAGAAGTTGGACAAAAGGAACAGAAGCTACATGTAATAGAACAGAAACTCAACTGTCATGGTCTAACAGCTTTGATCAGAACCTCTAGATTATGGCCAAGCCAGTGCAGCATGGCAGAGCTCTGCCCTGCAGGCACTCAGCTGGTACACCCAACCCTCCCAGGACCCCTTGGCTTCCACCTTCAGTTTATGATGGGCTAGTCTCTATCTGTATCTATCTGTATCTGTATCTGTATCTGTATCTGTATCTGGTGAGGAAGTGAAGTTGTGCCTACTTAATAGGCACTGATGGTTCTAGGGTATTTGTGAGCCTGTTTGAGTAGGTGTCATGATACCTGCAAGTAACAGTGAAGAGAGACCTAGAAGGTTTGTGAGACCAAAGAAAATTGCTATAGGTTGCAGCATACATGCTGCTTCCTTGGAGCCAAGACTCTTCTACTGAACTACAGTTTATTAATCTCAATATCACTTCAGTGGCTGCAGAAATGATGGTTGCCTGAGAAGGGGGTCTCAGTTAATAGAACAGAATATGCAAACATGATAACCCTTAATTTCTTTGTTAACACGATACAGATCATCACACGGTGTGTTTATAGTCGTATGAAAATGTTAAAGAAGGGTGTATGGGTACAATTGCTGTGTAAGCTTTGTCCTGGTGGGTGATATAGTTCTCTTCTTGTCTTTAGAGTTGTGTGATCGGGCAGTGGCCAGGGCACAGTAGAATCTGGTGTTCTTGATACTTTGTTTGTAAATCATAATCTTCTAGAGACGTGTTTGGCCATTCTTCCTCTGTATACTACTTACATCTGTTATTACATGGAGATTTTGGAATGAGACTGATCAGGTTTCAAATTTCTGACACTCATTGGCAGAGAAACTGTTTTGACGTCATTTAATTTTCTTAAACCACAGTTTTCTCCTGGACAGAATGATCCTTGCTTGAAATACTTATGAAGAAAATCAAATGAGGATGAATACAGGAGTGATTTATAATGTGTGTATGTATATGTATCTATATGCATTTTTTCTTTGAAAATTTTTATTCAGAATTTTAAATTTTTTAGTAATCTTTATATTCGTAATAATAATACCAGCTAACAATTATATAATGCATTCAGTGTTAAGTACTACTGCATTTATATTAACCCATTAAATTAAAAATTTTTTTTTTTTTTTATTTTTGAGATGGAGTCTTGCTGTCACCTAAGCTGAAGTGCAGTGGTGCGATCTTGGCTCACTGAAACCTCCACCTCCCAGGTTCAAATGATGCTTCTGCCTCAGCCTCCTGAGTAGCTGGGATTACACATGTGTGCCACCATGCTGGCTAATTTTTGTACTTTTAGTAGAGACAGGGTTTCACCATATTGGTCAGGCTGGTCTTGAACTCCTGACTTCATGATCTGCCTGCTTCGCCCTCCCAAAGTGCTGGGATTACAGGCGTGAGCCACTGCACCCCACCAACCCATTAAATTATTATTATTATTATTATTATNGGGTTTCACCATATTGGTCAGGCTGGTCTTGAACTCCTGACTTCATGATCTGCCTGCTTCGCCCTCCCAAAGTGCTGGGATTACAGGCGTGAGCCACTGCACCCCACCAACCCATTAAATTATTATTATTATTATTATTATTATTATTATTTTTAATTTTTTTTGAGACAGAGTCTTGCTCTGTCCCTCAGGCTAGACAGCAGTGGCTCTATCTCAGCTCACTGCAAGCGCTTTCTCCCGGGTTCATGCCATTCTCCTGCCTCAGCCTCCTGAGTAGCTGGGACTACAGGCGCCCGCCACCACGCCCGGCTAATATTTTGTATTTTCAGTAGAGACGGGGTTTCACCGTGTTAGCCAGAATGGTCTCAATCTCCTGACCTCGTGATCCACCCACCTCAGCCTCCCAAAGTGCTGGGATTTACAGGCGTGAGCCACCGCGGCGGCCCCATTAAATTATTAACAACAACACTGTAAGGTAAATGAGGTGCAGAGATAAAGCAAACTACCCAAGATCCCACTTCTGATAAATGGTGCAGGACCATTTTCCAAGAAACCTTGGAACCCCCTTTGTTGATTGCGGTTCTCAAGAATAACAATAGAATGTGCTGGGAATACAACATCCAGACACAAGGAAAGGTCTGACTGAAACACACTCGCCTTTGATTCTCCATCCTCTAGGAAAAATAGGATGTTTCCCAGTGCTTTAGCCCAGTGATTCCCGTTACTCCAGGGAGTAAAACTCAGGGTGGGCTGCTTTCCAGTGTTCTTCAGCTGCAGTGCAAGTGGGACACATGCAGGTGAAACTTATCTACCGTGGGCAGCTTTCCCGAGCCTTAGGGGAGCAGCTCCTCATGAATTGTAGGCTTCTGTTGTCTTCTGTTGCCTATCTGTAAAAAATAAACCTGCTTCATATAACTTGCTGTGTATGTGGGTGTTCTGTCTCACAGGACTCAGACAAGTTGGTAACCAGTGCACTATGAACCTACTTCATAAATGGCAGGGCTGGGATTTTAATCCTAGAAACAGTCTGTACTTGTCACAGTCTACTCTGCAACCTGTCATATAGCAAATCAAATATCTCCACCCCCTACAGGTAAGGAGTGAACCCTCAGAGATGGGGGCTTGACCAGCAAAGTCTCCCTCCTCATTCTTCCTACTTCCCTGCCCTGTTGCTGTGTTATCTTCTTTCTGCTCTTTTCTTTTTTTTTTTTTTCTTTTTTTTTTTTTTTAATTATACTTTAAGTTCTAGGGTACATGTGCATAACGTGCAGGTTTGTTACATATGTATACTTGTGCCATGTTGGTGTGCTGCACCCATCAACTCGTCAGCACCCATCAATTCATCATTTATATCA
>NW_016805181.1:641286-680250 GCF_001698545.2 Rhinopithecus bieti | reverse complement strand
ATTTTCCAGGTGTTGTGTGTCTCAGTTCCCCTGGCTAGGAAAAGGGATTCCCTTCCCCCTTGCGCTTCCAGGTGAGGCGATGCCTCGCCCTGCTTCAGCTCTCGCTGGTCAGGCTGCAGCAGCTGACCAGCACCGATTGTCCGGCACTCCCTAGTGAGATGACCCCAGTACCTCAGTTGAAAATGCAGAAATCACCGGTCTTCTGTGTCGCTTGCGCTGGGAGTTGGAGACTGGAGCTGTTCCTATTCGGCCATCTTGCTCCGCCCCTGTGCTCTTTTCTTTTAAATGGTAAACCTACTGTATGTTAGAGTTAGAGTTTGTCTTAAGCTGGTAGCTTCTTCTAGGAGTTTAACACATCCGTTTTATAATACTTAATGTTATTATTTTTTTGCCCATGGTATTAAGGCTCATTGGTCAACTCTCTGAGAATGGCATTCCTAGGTTTCTCAAAAAGGTAGTCTCCTCCCCGGCAGAACCCGCCTTCCTTATCAGCAGGGTTTCCCACACTTCTTGGAGACAGGTTAAAGTGTTGTCCTGTCTGCGCCCTGGAATCCATTCCTCATCAAAGATCAGTTACTGCATGGCAGGTTTCACTCGGGTGCCCTCTTTTACTGCTTTCTTGTTTCTTTCCAGCGTGTATCCCTAGCCTGTTTCCTCCCATCAACTAGCACCTCAAATCTGCCCCAGACGCTCTTGACGAAAGATGAGATAAAAAAGAGTGTGGAGACACCACCCTTATCAGGTTGTGGCCAGTTATCTTGGCTTCCTGATGTGGTCAGAGGTGGCCTCAGAGATTAGATGAGCTTCTGCCTCCACATGCCTTCTGTAGAATACCGTCATTGCATTGAATGAACTGATGTTTCACCGTAAGGAAGGCAAATCCTTCTTTGTTCTGCCCCAGTTTTCTCCTTAGAAGTGTAGCATGGAAACCTGGTTTAGGCAAGAAGGTACCCTAACAAAGTCTCACTGATGGATCCTAACATAATTATACTTTTAGACTTTAATTTTCATTCTTATTTCCCCAAAACTAAAGGGTAAAAATAAAAGAATAAATTAGATTTTGGTTGGCATTGGGTCAGTTGGTGCTAATAGAATTTTAATTCTTCTTTATAGGGTAAGTACAGACAGTTTGTAAGCTCTTTCCTAAAAGATCCCATAATTCTGCTATGGTTTTTCCTGCAGTGTTTGTTTTGGTGATGGTGTGGCACTGTCCCATTTAGGTTTGGTGCAATTTAGTATATATTGACCTAAACATTATTGTTTTGATTGTCCTGGTAGAAACAACCTGGAAATAGTTCTGGGCCAGCATTACCTGGAGATGGCGTGGAGATTAGCTGAGAGACTGCATTCATGCTTTCACTGGAACTATTTTATTCAGATGAGTCTGATGAGGTTGAATTGGCCAGTGCTCTACTGAGACTCCTGCTTGGTGCCCTACTCTGGTTTGGCACCTAGGGGTGGGGCAGGGAGAAGCCTGGCAGTACAGGCAGATGTGTGCTTTCACGATGAGGAGCCTGAGGCAGACAGGCCAGAGGGCACACATGTAGGTTCTTCTGCTGAAGAATTCTGAAACAGCTAGAAGACACATTTCCAGCAAATGGGCTGGTGAGACTTAATGCATTATGATGGGCATTTAAACATGGTACTGTTTAAAGAGGAGGGATTATAGGCATAACAGACTTATGCAACTGTCAGGGAAAACCATAACAGGACCCATAATGAGTCCATATTAACCTGCTTTTGTAAGTACTGTTTACATGGAAAACTAAGCATTACTGGATATTTGAGACAAATGTGATAGCATAAAAAAAGGACCAAGATGAACAACAAAGTAAGTTCAAGGGGCATAAGACACTTAAAAATGACTTAATTATCTTTATATTTGGCAGCATATTGTATCAAATAGAAAACAATATAAAAATGAGCAGATGGCAAATAAGAAATAGATGTAGGAACTTTTAAAATGATGCTGACATAAAAATGTCAATGGATGCCCTAAATAGGGATGTGGGTAGAACTAAAAACTGATCACAGAGATAAGGTCCTGGATGTAAACAGACAGAGGAAGAAAACATGAGAAACCAATTGAGAAATATGAAATAGAGATCGAGGGGTTCACCCTCCATCCTACTGGAATTCTAGAGGGGCAAACAAAAATGATGCAGGACAGAAAGTAATAGGAGAACAAAATAAAAGATCATTCTCTAAGCTGAGAAAGTTGAATTTTCACATAGAAAGGCTCATGGAGGGATGAGCTGGATTAATAGGAAAATATATATCCTGGATTAATGAAAAATATATATTTCAGAAATCCTGAGTTAGAAAGAAAATCTCACTGGCTCTGAGAGAAAAATACATGTGATCTACAAAGAAACAGCAGGATACCATCATAGATTGTTTCTATCAGCAGCTTTGTGGGCTCCTGATACAGAGCATTGTCTTAAAAGTTCTGAGAGAAAATAATTTTGGATCTAGAATTCTATGTCCAGACAAACCATCCATCAAGTTAAAGACAAAATACAGCACTTCTAAACAAGCATGATTTCTTGATTTCATGAATTTAGCTCTCATATATTCTATATGAGAAAAATTACTTTCGGAGATACTTTAGCAGACTAAAAAAGAAATTCATAGAAGAAGCTGACATGGGGTATTAAAAAGAGGGCACTATTGTATGGCCTGAATGAGTGAAGAAAGTTACAAAGAAATGGAAAGAGGTTTCATTTGACATTGTTGCTTGGAAAATTCTCTATTGTACAACACAGGGCTTTCTTTTATGGGTCCGATCATACTACTCAGTTCTTTCTACTTTTAAGTTAACCTATGGACTGAATAGACTTATAGAAAAGGAGTTAAATGTTACAAAACTTGGCAAAGTTTAAGTAATACTTAATGTAGTACAAGAGAGGAGGAAGAGGAGGGAGGAGAAGTTGAAGTTTGAATAAATATGCTAATTTCTTTGTTTATATATATTTTAGGTTAGACATTCAAAAGCTTCTATCTAAAATTGACAAAGGAAAAAATGGTTTTAAATTATATTATTTAAAGTCCCAAGAAGAATTTAACAACTAGGTGTTAACAGTGATTGTTTTTACGGAGTGGGACTGGATGTTGAGAAAATGGGGTGGATTTTACTTTTCATATACCCCTGATAACGTAAACATTATTTAAATACAAAATGATCTAGCCTTTCCTTTTGTAAATTCCCAGGCTGAGGAATTTGGCTAGATCTTGGGATTTCAATTTCCCTGGATACCTCATTTTGTATTACCAAAGTACATTACACCACTCTCCATATTTGTACCTCGCAGAAATCAATATGGCTTTGTTTTTATATCCAACAAAGAGAAAAATCTACAAGTTGACTTCCCCTTAGTGTGGTTTAGCTTCCACATGAGTACGTGTGAATATTACACCAATGAGCCTTTAAAAATAAAATACTTCTATTTCTAGGAGGTAAAATTCTAGATAAAAGGCTGATTATAAGGTTTCTACTATCAGGATGAAAATAACTGCAAAGCAGCCCTGTGTAATTAAAGAGATTATTACAAACATGGTAGCCTTGAGAAAACAGCTCGTGTATCATCGTGACTTCCTACTGAATTCCCATCAAATCTGCTCATCTTGGACATCCTTCAGGGAAAAGCGCTCACCCCAGGTTTGCTAGGGCCCTCCCACACAGGCAAGATTACTCATTTTTTAAAAAAGAGGGTCATTTGTTCAGGATGCCAGAAAAAAAAATTTAGCAAACTAATGAGTTATCTGTGCACTTTGCATACAGACTGGAAGATTAATCTTTGTTAACTGCTTGTTTAATGTTACAGTTAATAATTAGTTACCTTGTTGCCCCAGAACATTCATCATTTTATTGAACTATAAGGTTTAGGTTGTGTGCTTTTTCTCCACTTTTAAAGGTAGCTGTTTATCTTTGCTTAGGTTGATTTTGGATAAAAGAAGCCTAGATGGTGAAAGAACTGTTGATATTAAGTGGTAAATTTCCACACAAAATATTTTTGTTCCTTACCATTTCAATAAAGGCATCTATTGATTAGGAGAAGAAAGGTGAATGAAAAGAACATTGGTCTGGGACTCAGTCCCAGCCATGGGCATGGACTCAGTTCAGACTTGTTTGTTAGCACTGTGTGTTATCAAGCAAGTAACTTAACCTTTTTGGGCCTCTGTTTCCTCCTCTGTAAATGAGGGGATTATACCAGAAAGCCTCCAAAAACTTCTGCAGCTTTCACACTTTATAATTGTATATGATAAACCAGGAATAAAGCTCATTCTTAGAAACGTTCTTCTTTCGACAAAAAATAGCTTGCAGTAGCTGCCTGCCTTAACAATAGTTAGTAGAATATTAGTTCCATGTCTACAGTGTCTCCAATCTCAACTAAACATGCCTTTTTTCATTATCAGAAGTAACTATAGAAACCACATTGACAGCAGCTATTGTAAGGAGGCTTTAACATTTTTAGGGCTTCAAAAGACAGCCACAAAAATGGAGGTGGAGAAATAAACAATGGTTTTTGCTGTAACTGCCTTCACTTTTTCAGCAGTCTGGTCACAGCCTCAGCATAATTTAAAAGTACCAGGTGTTCCTGCAGTTTCTTTCAGGAAGATTAGGGATTCCATTCAGGAAAGAGTATTCACAGGAACTAGTTGATGCCCCAGTCATATTGATGCCTTTAATATTAGGCAAACTTGGGCAAGTCATATCAACGCTCTTTTCCAGTTTGGTCTTTGAAAGAAAAAGGCAAAGAGAGCAGATGATGCAATGGAAAAAGCAAGAGATTTGAATCCTGGGCTTTGAATAACTGCCTTAGTCATCAGCTGGCTGTGTGCCTCAGTGTCCTCATCTGTAAAATAAGAAGACAACAGAGCAATAGTTAAAAAAACATACGAGAACACTCTGTCTTTGGAGCCCCAAAACAGTAGGTGCTATCAGTGGGTCATTAGTAGGGGGACTCTGGACTTCTGTCATTCTTGCTCCCTTCTTGTCCTTAGCAATAATTCTTTAAGCCTTTTTAGGAGCACAGTAGCATAATTAGAAGTCTCAATTGCAAAGGTTCTTTCATGCCACCTCCTGACAATGAATTCATGGGTAGGGGATAAAAATAGGATGAGGGTTCATGCTCCTGTGAGGTTTTACCCAAAAGGCCCAGAGGTCTACCTGGGGTGGTGTCAGGGACCCCAACTCTTCAGACCTCACTCTGCCGGCTTCTGCAATGAGAAGTAAAGACGTTTTTGCTGTAAGGTGATACGTATAATCCTAAAACACTGCATGTTCTACAAAACTGTGAACTAAAAATAATGGGCTGTCAACTGTGTTACTATTACTATTGTACCAGAAAAAAAAAACCAGTTAATAACCTTAATAAAAATACTATCCAGTAAAACAACAACACAGATCTAAATTCTAACACGTAAGAAAACAATGATAGTAAATACAGATTGTATCCTCACAAAAAGTGGCAATACCTTGATGGAAGGGAGCATAAGGAAGGGGCAGGGCTGCTGCTTTTTGGAGAGAGAACAAAATGCACATGGATCAGGTGGAATCCTGTTGGGAGCCTCACACAACAGAATGTGTGGCCGAACGGAAACCACTGGAAGAAAGTGGATAAGCTCATGGTGCGGAGTACTCAGATTTTCCACCTCGTGCTGCACATAGCTATGCAGTGTCCTTTGTGCTCAGTTGCTGTCATTAGTAACATAAGACATGGATACACTGGGAAAAATTGCTCTGAACTGTGACTTCTGAACTATCTTGATATCCTTTCCCATTTGCCAGTTGCATACAAGGAAATTTGCATTACATGAGCATGTGGTGCAGTAGGATACCCAGGACTCTCAGGTATATCTGTCCTTTTTAGGCCTACGGGTTTGTCATCTTAGAATCAATGACACACCAAACACAAGGGGGCCGTTTATCTACCCTGGGCCTTCAAGCCCAGCAAACCCCTCACATACCATGTCCTTGCAATTTCCCAAACAAAGAAACAAACAAAAACCCTGCAAAACTGCTCAAGTTTCTTAGACAATAAATTACTCAAGGCCACAGCTAGCATGTGTTCATTCCCATGGCTCCCTCAGCCTGCTGGCTTCTTCTGGGATTCTGCCTCTGTATCCTGCTTCACTTCTCTCCCTTGTGCCTTGGGGTTTATCAATGCTCAAAATCTGGTGTTGGGAAATCCTAGTTCCTTAACATTCCCATTAGGTATTCATTCATTCATTCATTCATTCATTCATTCAATCATTCAGGGCTTTGGACCTCAGAACCTCAAGCACCATTGCTCTGGATTAAGAACTCCCTGTATCAGCCCCTGTTCTTATTTGACCTTCCTCTCACTCTTGTTGGAGAGGGGTAGATATTCAGTTAGCAGTGGAGCTTGTAAGACTCAGAAAATTATGTAACTTTATCTCCCTACCCTTTGTGCTGGTTTCTCTGTTTTAGGACAACAATTTTAAAAACTGATTTGTATTAATATTACCAAGGGTTGGGATTAGAAAAGCAATCTTTCTGCAGATTGGTCAATGATATAATGCATTGTCCTTTGGCATCTGTTTGTTAAATAGTGTCCAATGTCAAAGCCCGGCCAGATGTCCTATGCTGATAACATAGAAAATACTCAGGTTTATTGTCTACTCAGAAGCCATGGGCATGAATCACATATGGGCATCTGGTAGCAACAAAGCTTTAACTGGCTTATTGAACAGGTGAGACTCAGGAGGGTGTAAGCAGAAAACTATTTATTTGATCTCATATTGCCCCTCAATTCTGTTCTACCAGATATCATTTCCTTGCCCTTGGATGGCTTTGCTGGCAGAGCCTATAGCTTTTGCAGTCATTCTCAGGTACACGCACAGTCTGATTTTCAGGTATTAAAAGTTCAGCTCAGTCTAAGTCAAAACAGACATTGCTCGTCCTATTCCATGCTTCCACACTCCCCTGGCACAGGCTAACTCTAAAATGCCACAACACCATGTGGCTGAGTATAGCATGGTCCGTTTTTCATTTCTTTTCTATTTTACTCTTCTGATCCTCATTTCTCACTTCTTATGCTGCTTCTGTACTTTCCAGTATTAGAGTGGAGGACAGGGATAGGAGGGAAAGGGAGAAGTCTGATATATTAGTCCATTCTCATACTGCTGTGAAGGACTACCTGAGACTAGGTAATTTATGAAGAAAAGAGATTTAATTGACTCACAGTTCCACAGGCTGCACAGGAAGCATGGCTGGGAGGCCTCAGGAAACTTACAATCATGGCAGAACGTGAAGGGAAAGCACGTCTTCCCATGGTGGAGGAGGAGAGAGCAAAGGGGAAAGTGCCACACACTTTTAAACAACCAGATCTTATGATAACTCACTATCACGAGAACAGCAAGGGAGAAATCTGCCCCTGTGATCCAGTTGCCTCCTACCAGGTTCTCCTGCAACTACAATTCAACATGAGATTTGAGTGGCAACACAGAGCCAAACCATACCATCCTATATGACTGGTGGTGTTAAGCTCTGAAATCAGTATGCTCTCTGCACTAATAACCCATGTGCTGACTTTCTCCTATGGGAATATTCAGAGACTTAACCCCATCTTCTCCCCTGCTATTCCCTGGCCATAAAAAAAATTTACTGTAAGCCTGGGAGTGGTGGCTCATGCCTGTAATCCCAGCACTTTGGGAGGCCAAGGCAGGTGGATCACCTGAGGTCAGGAGTTTGAGATCAGCCTGACCAACATGGTGAAACCCTGTGTCTACTAAAAATACAAAAATTAGCTGGGTGTGGTGGTGCACGCCTGTAGTCCAGCTACTCAAGAGGCTAAGGCAGGAGAGTCGCTTGAACCCAGGAGGCAGAGATTGCAGTGAGCCAAGATTGCACCACTGCACTCCAACCTGATGACAGAGTGAGACTCTGTCTCAAAAAAAAAATTTACTGTAAAAAATTAACATTTCATACTCACATAAAATCCTTGTTCTCATGGAGAAAACTGCTGTTAGTGTGTGATTCTTATGTTTATTAATAGATGTGGGTCAGTGGGTTCTTAAGTTTTAGGGCATGTAAGACTTACCTAGAGAGCTCCTGAAAGTGGACCTGTTTCAGAAACATCCTCAGTTCTGCTGATTCAGTAAGTCTGGGATGGGGCCCACAAATCTGGATGTTGAAGAGATTTCTCCTCTTCTCCTTTGAAGTAGCCACTCCCTGGCTACTGGGAAAACAACACTATCTATAGTCGATTTTGGTGCTTTCCAGTCCATGCTAAGGTAGGGATCCAGGTTAGTCCAATTTCTTACTGAGAATGAAAGGGTAATAAGGTGAAAAGATGGCCCAGTTCAAGCCAGATCTTTGGAAAGCTCTCCTCACAAGAGCATTCTTCAATCCAGGTCTCTGTTGTGCTCCAAGTCCTCTAGAGTCACCTAGAGCTTGGTTACAAATGTGTGCCAAAGTTCTGTTCAGAGCGTGGCAATTGTGGGCTAACTTATGACCTACAAGGACTGAGATTTGCTGTCCAATTTGACAGAGGGTATTGTTTCCCCTCCATCCTTTCCAACTCCAATAGGATTCCTAAAATTTTGTGATTTGGACGGTAGCAACTAACGCCGTAGTGAAATACATGGTCTTTAAAAAAACAAAAACAAAAACAAAACAAAACAAAAAAAAAAACCCAACTGGCTAACTCTTAAACTAAACTGAATTTCTTTTCAGGCCAAAATCAATCAAGAAATATTCGAGTGCCAAAATATCACTCATAAAATGATTCTTATCACTTGTATTAAAATGATAGGTTTGATAATACTTCACATACCCTATATATTATATGACTAGATCTTACATACAAAAATTATTTTTTCTTGTGTTTTCTACCTGAAGCTCTTCCCGAGTGTGATATAAACTTGTAATAAATAAAAATATATTTAACTCCTTTATTTTCTCTTCTTCTATTGTAAAAAGTTTTCTCTTTGCTTCCTATGTGCTGCGAGAGGCAATCTGCTTAGAAATAAAAGTAATCACTTTGGGATTCCAGTCATGTTGTGTTCACTAGGCTTGGATTTGGAATCAAAGGCAGAGGGCTGTGCCATTAACTCTTCATGACAGGTCACTAGGGAGATTTTCAAATCAGAAGAAAATAGAAGAGATTACTCAGAGAAAACCCACTCATTTGTATGTTTCTGAAATAGCATCATTTTGTTAGGAAGATGCTAATCACTTACAAAACTAACAAGTAGCAAAGCTAACAAATCTTGAAAAACTAACAAGACAAAGGGAAAATAAATAAAGTGGAAAGCAGCAGTTATGAAAAGATAAAGAAAGGAATAAATCTTAGACAAAATACCCTATGGAATAAACTCATAATCTTGTAAATAATAAAGCTCCTCCTGTAACTCTTACAACTCAGAGTAACAAAAAACAAATGATCTAATTAAAAAACTGGGCAAAGAACTTGAATAGACATTTCTCCAAAGAAGATATAGAAGTGGACAATAAGCACACAAAAGGTGCTTAAGACGTTATCGGGGAAATGCAAATCATCACCACAAGGAATAACACTTCTGCACCTATTAGGTTTGCTACTATAAAAACAAACAGAAAATAAGTGTTGGCAAAGATGTGGTGAAATTGGAATCTCTGTGCATTGCTAGTGGGAATGTAAAGTGGTGTAGACGCTGGAAAATGTGTGATTCCTCAAAAAATTAAACATGGAATTACTACTTGATCCAATTATTTTACTTCTAGGTAGATACCCAAAAGAACTGAAAACACAGACTCAAACAGATACCTATACACCCATGTTCATAGCAGCATTATTCATAATAGCCAACAGTTGGAGATAGTCTAACTGTCCATCAGGGGATGGACAAACAAAATATGTTGTATACATACCATGAAATGTTGTCTTCAAAAGAAAGGAAATGTTGACATATGCTCAGCATAGATGAACCTTGAAGATAATATGCTGAGTCAAACAAGCCAGTCATAAAGAACAAATATTATATGAGTGTGCTTGTATTAGTCAGGATTCTCCAGAGAAATGGAGCCAATAGGATGTGTATTTATATAGAAAGATATTTATTTTAAGGAACTGACTCATGTGATTGTGGAGGCTTGGCGTGTCCAAAATCTGATGAGAGAGGCTGACAGGCTGGAGACTCAGGAAAGGGTTGCCGTCCAAAGGCCATCCGCTGGGAAACCAGGTAGAGGCAGTGCTGCAGATGAAGCCTGAAGGCAGTCACCTGGGAAATTCCCTCTCACTCAGGGAGGTCAGTCTTTTGATCTATCCAGGCCTTCAACTGTTTGGATGAGGCCCATCTGTATTATGAAGGACGATCTGCTTTCCTCAAAGTCCATTGATATAAATTTAAATCTTACCCAAAAAGACCCTCAAAGGAACATCCAGAATAATGTTCAACAAAATATCTGGGCATCGTGGCCCAGCCAAGTTGACACGTAAAATTAATCCTCACACACTTATATGAGGTTCTTGGAGTAGTCAAATCAATAGAGACAGAAAGTAGAATGGGGAGTTGGTGTTTCATGGGTACAGGGTTTCAATTGGGGAAGACGAAAAAGTCCTGGAGATGGATGGTGGTGATGGTTGCATAACAGTGTGAATGTACTTAATGCCACTGTACATTTAAAAGTGGACTTTTAAGTGAATTGTACACTTAAAAATGGCTAATGTGGTAAATTTTATGTTATTCATAATTTATCACTATAAAAAAATGAAAAAAACCTCTCTTTTATTGAACATCTAGTTCATACCAGGAACTATTATATGTATTTTCACTTGTCGACACAACTATCAGCTGGAATGATATTGCCCCCAAATTTTTGTACTCCAAGACATAGCCAAGGTTAACAGCTAATTATTAGTGGAGGCTGTGTTGGAACCATGGTCATTCTCTCTTTAATCAAGGCTCCTTTTTGCTGGCTTTGCTGCTCCTTGAAAAGCCTTGCAAAGTACTGCTCTCGGGAAGCCTAGAGGACAGTAAGTGTGTGGTGGAAGAGGAGGTGTGGTAGGCACAGGCCTCTCTAGCTGCAGTGGAGGTAGGTGTGATCTCTGTTCCCCTAACTCGCAGTATGGGTCCCTAAGTCTGGTTCCATGACCTCCTGTATCAATAAGGAACTTATTCAAAATACAAAATTTTGGCTCTATCACACCCTTCCTAGAAATCTGAATTTAACAATCCTGGAGGATTCTTAAGCACAGGGAAGTTTTGGACTCACTGCGCCGGAAGGAAGGCAGTGTATCCTTTCCAGCAGCGGTGTGACCAGGAGAAGCAGCAGTTAAACAGGCTGAAGGATTTGTGAGTTCTTACCAGTGGATCCTACATCCTCATGGACTTTGCTTTAAACACTAGCAATATATTCCTGAGGGGAAAAAAAATGATCCGAAGGGTGAGTTGAAGATTTTGGTAAATAAATTTAATTACACACTTAGTCCATCTTAACTATTTAATTATTTTATAGTATGACAGTGTAATAAGCCACAGTTCTTGCATTTCTGGGGTTCACAGTATAGTTACAAAGACAAGAACATATACATCTAGCCATGTGATAATCGTAGCAAGAATGAATCACCGAGGAGGCAGTGATAAACCATTCCGTGTGGGTGGGTCTCAGAATATGTTGCACTGACGCAGTGACTTTGAAAGATGAATGCAATTTTGCCATGTGGAAAGGGAAAAATGCCATTCTGCAAAGAGTGGGATGCATGAGCCAAAATGCAGATGGTTTTGCAATCCACAGAGTGCTTTGGACCATCTCTAAACTTTTAAATAATCATCACTTACATTTTTATGAGCATATTTTATGGGTTAACAAATAAAGCTAAATCAGATAATTTAATAATTGGCAAAGTAGGAGTGCATAGCCTAGTCTGGTCAGGTCAAATGTCAAGATGAAATGAGCTCGAGAGTTTGTGAATATTTCTTGTTGAGAAGTTTCTAGAATGACTCCTCTCTGAGGTGGGAAAAAAGAGCTAAGGCAACGTCCAGAGATTTCAGTGGGAAATTGCTCATGAGATGATACTGCTGAGAACTCTGTATATGGAAAAGGAGAGGAAATAATGGGAGAAATTATTATCAACACATAATTATAATAAACTTAGCAAGTGCCATCCAGAGTAGTGTTTTCTGATCTGCATGGCCCAGCACACCAGGCTCTGGGTTTGCGAACTGATCTTTGTGAAAAGTCCTTGGGGAACACACCTGTAATTTCATGAAGCCTTGGGAAAGTAGAAGTTAACTTTGTCAGAATTCACTTACCTTATTTGAGTCACATACGTGTCTTTCCAACCTCAGCTGTCACTCTGAGTAGGTAGATTTCTGTCAGGTGCCAGAGAATAATAGATTAAAAATAATTCAGACTAAGGTGGGAACCTCTGAGAGACGTAACTTTCTTGTAGGGTATATTTGCATTTTAAAAATATCATGCATGAATTTAAGGGACCTTTCCCTGCAGAAGTAATTGTGTAGGGGGAGGGATTATTTTGAGGAAAGAAATCCCTCAACTCAGAACTAACAGAAAAATGAAGTGAGGTCTTCAGCAACTTTTCCTATAAGGCTCCACCATGACTGGAGTTAATATGTCTTTGAGAAAATGAAAACGGAAGCTCACAGGAGGTTGTTTTTCTTGGCAAAAGGAAGTCTATACGTATCGGTCTTTTCATATTATCAGGGGACGTTATTATATATGAAATCACAAGGAAACTGAGAGGATACTGATGGAGTGTCTCAGCTCCACTGGGGGGACTGTTTTGGATTTGCCCTAAATTTGCTCAGGTTTCAAGTTGATGTCTGATAAATTAAGGAATGCTGGGAAGCCTTTTGCATATATCTGGAGAGTAGACTTAGCAGGCAGGCCTGTGGTGGCTCTGTGGATTCAGCTGTGAGGCATTTGTAGCAGAAGGAATATAAAACAACTTCCTAGCAATTTATTCTGAAGCAGACTTTCAAATGAGCACCAACTAGTCCATTACATATTCCTGAATATATTTGGAAGGATGTTTAAATCTCTTACATCATCTCCATGACAGGAATCTGCATTGAGCATTTTCTCAAAGTTTCAAAGAAGACCCCTGAAAAAACTTGATATGATTGTGTTCTTAGATTGATTTTAGTTTGTATCATTCAAAATCTCTTTCCTCTTCAATTTCCAAATTGCTGTATCCTCCATATTTATGTGTAGAATCTTGGGAGTATCAGAAGGAAGATGTGGTGGCAGATGTATTCTGTGTGACATTCTTTAGAGGGAGCTTCCAAGTGATTGCACATGCGAGGAAAAGGTCCAGCCAGGTGAGGGAAGTATAGACTTGAAGAGGGTGGGTAGCAACTTTCTCCCTCCATCTGCTATAAATTACTGTGCATCTCTCCTGCTTCCAGTGTCCTTTTCCTTCAAACTAGTCTCCATAAAGCCTCAGGGAAGATTTTTCCAAAAATGCCCATCTGATTAGGCCACCCCATCCCCAGCTTAGACAGCTTTCCATTCACCCTGCCCTCTTCATGGGTGACCCACAGCAGGTGGGGTATCTCAGCCTAAAAATCACTTGTCACTCCTCAGAATGCATACTTTGTGGGGACAGGCCACTTGAAAGTTTCTAGGAATCCCCATCTCTTTCATACTGTGAGATCTGGCCTTCTCCATGTCCTACACTGTGGGATGTCTTCTTTGGCCTTGTCTAATGGATAAACCCCTGCCTTTCCTTTAGGGCTCTGATAAGAGCTTTCCCATTACAGAGTAAGCTCCATGTGAGCAAGGGCCTTGTCTGGTTCACCGTGGGACTGCTGGGGCTGGCCTGACACTTGTCACAGAGCAAACACTAGGGAAGTATGTGGTGGATGAAGGATGTGCCACCTCTTCTGGGGGCCCACCCACCACAGTTAGCTCCTCTTTGCTTCCACTGCATTCCCACAAACTCTGTTAGCATTTACCACCCGCAACTGCAGTGATCTGCTCACTGCTCTGTTCTCCAGAGGCTACGAGCCCCTAAAAGAAATTAACTAGTTATATGTACCTATTTTCAACAGCCAGAGAAGGGCTTGGCACAGCATTGACTTATAGTAATGAGTAACTGAATGAACGAATGAATGAATGGAGAGCCAGTGAATAAATGAATGAACACTTTTTTTTTTTTTAATCAAGGATGAATAGCAAGTAAAATGGCCAACTTGGCTATAATTGATATTTTTTCTACTTCCTTTCAGTTACTAGCTTTTTTTGCAAACTGTCTTTCTAAAAAACCTACTGTCTGTTATGGACTAAATTGTATCCCCTTAAAATTCACAGGTTGAAGCCCTAACCCCCAATGTAACTGTATTTGGTGGTAGGGTCATTAAGGAGGTAGTTAAGGTTAAAGAAGTTCACAAGGGTGGGGCCCTTAATCTGATATGATGGGTGTCCTTATAAAAAGAGAGAGACACCAGGGATGTGCACACACAGAGAAAAGGCCATGTGAGGATGCAAAGGAAAGGTGGCTTCTGCTAACCAAGGAGAGAGGTCTCAGGAGGAGCCAAACCCACCACCTCCCAGCCTTTAGAATGAGGAAAGAGATGTCTGTTTTTTGAGCCACTAGTCTGTGCTATTTTGTTCTGGCAGCCTGAACAGACCTGTACTCGACCCAACAGGACTTCCTCTCCACTCTGGACTTTCCTAATCTCTCCATTTTACCATTATTAAAACTTAAATGCTCTTGAATCCATCCCTACCTGCTTGTCTTACAGATGGGAAAGCCAGTGTCCAGTAAAGGAAAGTGATTCACTCACCATGATTCCTCCAGCCCTGCCTGGACTCTCTTTCTCCACCTTCCTTTTCTGACATCTCTGTTTTCTAGACACTCAGGTCTTGCAAGAGGCTTTTCAAATTGGTAAGATACTCAGAGGTGTTATTAGTTTAATATTCTCCACCTCCAAGGTAGCAGCTGCATTATTATAGGAACCTTCAATTTCTCAACACACAGATGCCTCCTTGGGTTCCTGGCATGTGGTAGATAGTCAGTAAATGATATTTGAATATGAATAGTGGTAGGCTAGAAGGTATGGGTTTGAAAAGGGGGTGGGGATGGATTTTGCTGAGAAGATGCTTTTAGCAGCCACATTTGTCATTAAAGCAAAGATGAGTCTGTAAAAAATGTATAATAGCAATTACATTTTGGAATTTTGTATATGAACATTTCTTAGGTCTCAGCCAACTATGATGCTTGGGGCTTGGAAAGGATGACTTCTGTAGCTTGTACACCAACCACACACACACAATCACACACACACTTGCTCATTCACAATGCATGCCTGTGAAGATGGTCCCCTAAGCCCAGCCATTCCTGACTCTAACTCTGAACTTGATCGGCACCTCATGCTTCAGGAGCATCTTGATTCTCCTAATGGATGAGAAAGGACATCACACACCGGGGCCTGTTGTGGGTGGGGGAAGGGGGGAGGGATAGCATTAGGAGATATACCTAATGTAAATGACGAGTTAATGGGTGCAGCCCACCAACACGGCTCATGTACACATATGTAATAAACCTGCACGTTGTGCACAGGTACCCTAGAACATAAAGTATAATAAAAAAGAAAAAATAATAAAATAGTACACTTTAAAATAATAAAAATTTAAATTAGAAAATAAGAAAGGACATCACAAGAGTTAAGCTCCAGGTGTTTGCATTTGCTGCCGGAGCCAAAATTCAGACATTTATTTTTAAGTTTAATTTCTAGGACTCCATAAACTTTCAGATGGACAGGACTAAAACCATCCTTTCTGGGAGAAAAGGTTATGATTTTAAGAAAGTTGCAAAGATCTCTACCTTGAGCTCCAGATCTGTATGTACACTTATCTACTACAGGTATACCTCATTTTATTGTGCTTGCTTTCTTGAGCTTTGCACATTTTTTTTTTTTTTTTTTAACAAATTGAATGCCTCTGTCAACCCTGTGCTGAGAAAGTTGATTGGCACCTTTTTCCATGAGCATGCGCTCACTTAATGTCTCTGTATCACACTTTGGTAATTCTGACAATATTTCAAATGTTTTCATGATGATTATATCTGTTACTGTGATCTGTGATCAGTCATCTTTGATGTTACTATTATAATTGTTTTGGGGTGCCATGAACCACACTCGTATACGAAGGAGAACTTAATCGATAAATGTTCTGTGTGTTCTGACTGCTCCATGTATCGGCCATTCTCCCATCTCTCTCCCTGTCCTTGGGCCTCCCTATTCCCTCACATACAACACTATTGAAATTAGGCCAATCAATAACCCTACAATGGTCTCTAAACATTCAAGTGAAAGGAAGAGTCTCAGGTCTCTCACTTTAAATCAAAAGGTAGACATGATTAAGCTTAGCGAGAAAGGCATGTCAAAAGCTGAGCTAGGCCTCTTGTACCTATTTTAGGGCAAGCTGTGATTGCAAAGGAAAAGTTCCTGAAGGAAATTAAAGGTACTACTCCAGTGAACACATGAATTATTTTTAAAAAAATGTGAAACAGCCTTATTGCTGATATGGAGAAAGTTTTAGTGGTCTGGATAGAAGATCAAAGCAGTCACATCATTCCCTTAAACCAAAGCCTATTCTGGAGCAAGGTCCTAATTTAATTCTATGAAGGCTCAGAGAGGTGAGAAAGCTGCAGAAGAGATGTTGGAAGACAGCAGAAATGTTGGAAGAGAGCATAACATAAAAGTGCAAGATGAAACAGCAAGTATTGATGTAGAAGCTGTAGTAAGTTATCCAGAAGATCTAACTAAGGTAATTGATGAAGGTGGCTACACCAAACACCAGATTTTTTATCTAGACAAAACAACCCTATATTAGAAAATGATGCTATCTAAGACTTTCCCAGCCAGAGAGAAGTCAATGCCTGGTTTCAAAGCTTCAAAGGACAGACAGACTCTCCTGTTAAAGGCTAATATAGCTGGTGACTTTAGGTAGATACCAATGCTCATTTAGCATTCTGATAATCCTAAAGCCCTTAAGAATTATGCTAAATCTACTCTGCCTATGCTCTTTAAATGGGGCAACAAACCCTGGATGACAGCACATCTGTTTACTGCATGGTTTGCTGAATCTTATTTATTTATTTATTTATTTAGGGACAGAGTCTTGCTCTGTCGCCCAGGCTGGAGTGCAGTGGCCAGATCTCAGCTCACTGCAAGCTCCGTCTCCCGGGTTTATGCCATTCTCCTGCCTCAGCCTCCCGAGTAGCTGGTATTACAGGTGCCCGACACGTCGCCCGGCTAGTTTTTTGTATTTTTTAGTAGAGACGGGGTTTCACCGTCAGGATGGTCTCGATCTCCTGACCTTGTGATCCGCCCGTCTTGGCCTCCCAAAGTGCTGGGATTACAGGCTTGAGCCACTGCACCCGGCCATGGTTTGCTGAATCTTTTAAGCCCACCGTTGAGACCTACTGCCTAGAAAAAAGATTCCCTTTAAAATATTACTGCTCATTGACAATGTGCCTAGATGCCCAAAAGCTCTGATGGAGATGTATAGGAGATGAATGTTGTTTTCATGCCTGCTACCACAATATCCATTCTGTAGCCTATGGATCGAGGAATCATTTTGACTTTCAAGTCTTATTATTTGGGAAATGTATTTCATAAGGCTATAGCTGCCATAGATAGTGATTTCCCTGATGAGCCTTGGCAAAGTACATTGAAAATCTTCTGGAAGGAATTCAGCATTCCAGATGCCATTAAGGTCATTTGTGATTTGTGGGAGGAGGTCAAAATATCAAGATTAACAGGAATTTAGAAGAAGTTGATTCCAACCCTCTTGAATGACTTTGGGGAGTTCAAGACTTTAATGGAGGAAGCAAATGCAGATATAGTAGAAATAACAAGAAAACTAGAATTAGAAGTGGAGCCTGAAGATGTGACTGAATTGCTTCAATCTCATGATCAAACTTGAGTACATGAGGGGTTGCTGCAAATGGATGAAGAAAGAAATTTGTTTCTTGAAATGGAATCTACTCATCATCAGGCTACGAAGATTGTTGAAATGACTAGAAATGATTTAGATTATTACATATATTTAGTTGATAAAGCAGTGGTAGGCTTTGAGAGGACTGACTTCAATTTTGAAAGAAATTCTACTGTGGCTAAAATGCTATCAAACAGCATGGCATGCTACAGAAACATCTTTTGTAAAAGGAAGAGTCAATGGATGCAGAAACTTCATCATCGTCTTATTTTCAGAAATTGTCCCAGTCACGGCAGCCTTTAGCAACTACCACCCTAATCGATCAGCAGCCATCAACTTGGAGGCAGGATGCTCCACCAGCAAAAAGATTATGACACACTGCAGGTTCATATAATCACTAGTATTTTTTAGCACTAAATTATTTTTAAATTAAGGTATGGACTTTTTTAGACATAATGTTACTGCACACTTGAAAGACTATACTGTAAAAAAAAAAAAACCCACAATATTTGGAAAGCTCAATGTCTTTTATATGTGCTGGTTAACAAAAAATATTATATGACTTTGTTGAGATATTCACTTTATCGTGGTGGTCTGGAACTGAGCCCTCAATATTTCCAAGGTGAGATGCATGTATTCATCTCACCTAGAATAAGTCACAGGAACAATATATTCCATAGGTGCAAAATTAACCTCAGCATCTCTCTGTTCAAACCTGCCCCAGGCCATATACAAATTAACCTGGAAATTGGTGCTTCCATCTCCCCAGTTGTCTTCTGTACCTTCCCTCCTCCATCTAAATGGTTCAGAGACTCTGACAGTAATTCTTCTTCTTGATACCTCTGTGCCATCCCTGTTCTTTCTGTCCTGGTTCAGGACAACTTACCATCAATCACCACTCTGTCAACTCTGCCTCTCAACATTTCTCCTCCCCACACCTCCCCTGAATTTCCCACTGGGTCACTGAGAAAACTTCACTCCTAGTCCTCAACTTTAAACTTAGCCCTCTCTATTCTTGTTTCCCACTGTAGCCATGGTGAGCTTTTTAAAACACCAATCTTGTCATGCTGTGGCCTTTGTAGGAAACACTTCAGGGGCTTCCTACTACCCTCAGGGTCAAGTGCAGACTTGTCAATCTGGGCCCTAAGGCCATCAGGGACAAGACTAAGGACCACAACCTTCTCTATGGCATCAGTCTCTTTGCATCTGGGTTAATAGTCTAAACATGAAAATGATCCCGATATAATTATCCTTGCCTCTGTACAATCCCTTCTCTGCCTGCAGTACTTCTCTTTTTTCACTTAACATATTTTTATCCTTGAAAGGCTTAGCTCAAACCAAACATCTCCTTTCCTAACCCTTTTATGATATTGTTCCTTCTTTCTGCTCTACTAACTCTACTCAGGTCAGATGGAGATCATGCACTAAGATCGAAACACCATTACATTGATTTTGTTTTTGCATAGATTTCTTTCTTCTCCAGGGCAAGAATCTTGTTTACATCCTCATATCAATGCTTAGTGCAGTGCCTGGCACAGAGTAGGTACTTGGTAATCTCTTACTGAATAAATAAAGTACAAGAAATTAGGAAGTGCAAGTGGAGGTTGTAATGTTGGTAAAATGACTTCAGGATAGATAATAGGGTTGAAAATCTAAGACCTTCCTTCCAGAGAGAGCACCTCCTACTCTTTTATTCACAAGTTCACAAAGACTGGAGCACCCGCCCTTCTCAGAAGGAAGGGGCTGGAACTTGAATGCTTCAAGTTAAAAACAAGGGGTCTCTTTGGGAGGCCTGAGCTGCATTTGTCCCAAACAACTGGTTTATTTAGAAGATGTTATATCTGACAGGGTCACAAAGTTGTGGACAGGTGGGGAGAAAGAAATTGAGTGCCTTTACCTGGAATGTGAACTTTCCAGCTCCAAACCCTGCCTATTTATGGAGCTGCTGTTCTCCCTAAGTATGTGCATTTTGGACTCAGGGCTACTTTTACTACATTGGTGTTTTCCTGTAAAATGAAAGAGATACATTGCAAGAGGCCATTCCTTATCCAGGCAGCCGCAGAAATGCCTCAGGGCATGTGACTGGGGGGAGCTGAGCAATGTTTAGTCTCCTGGTGTCCCCACTATATAACCATGCATGAAAGCCCAGTTTTGACCCTCCATGTGGCAGGCAGACTCTAAGGTGACCCTCAATAATCTCTGCTTCCTGGTATTCACATCTTCTAATTCATACCTTCTAATCTGCTCCTTTTGACTTGCTTCTAACCAATAGAGTATGGCAAAGGTAATGGGATGGCACTTCTGTGATTAGGTTGTTACAAAAGTTTGTGACTTCCATCTTGCTTGCAGACCCTCTCTCTAGCTGGCTTTGATGAAGTGAACTTCCATGTTGATGAGGCCCACCTGGCAGTGAAATGAGGATGGACTCTGGCCAACAGTCAGGAATAAACCAAGACTTTCAGTCCAAAACCCTGTGAAGAACTGAATTGTACCAACAACCTTGTGAGTGAGCTTGGCAGCAGATTCTTCCCCAACCAGGCCTTCAGATGAGACCCTAGCCATGGCCAACACTGTGATTGTAGCCTCATGAGAAATTGTAAAGCCGAATTCCTGACCTGAAACAACCATGAGACAACAAATGTGTGTGTTTTAAGCTGCTACATTTTGAGGAATTATAAAATGTAGCAATGCATAGCTAATACATTCATTTAAAATTTTCTGACCGTTTCCATGTAGGTAAAATCCATGGGCCTTCTCACCCTTGGTCCAGCTAGCACATGACTTCTTTCCAGCAGGCATCTAAAAAACCACATGTGTTGTTTATGCTTTGAAATGTTATTCATGGATGACAAGGAAGGAAGATGTTACAATCTGGCCCACCTTATGGACAGGGAGTTGAGAATAGGCCTGGGAAGAGAACAAACATTGTGCATGTGATGCACTGTCTGCTTTGCTGGGACAACTGGAAAGAAGATAACCTCAGACTCTGAGATGGTAGACTTAGCCATATCTGAATACATGAGGCATCTTCTGAGACAACAGGGAAGAGTCAATAAATTATCAAACAGGGCTTAGCAGCGAGCCATTACACAGTGGTCCATCTGCTGTGCAAGATTGCTGTGCAACATTACAGTAGTTACAGTGAGAAAAATAACTTTTCACCTTTGATATATGCTATCATTCATATACATATATATATTACTGAAAGCAATCTAAGCATGATATTTAGCTATGCTACAAAACAGACTGTCAGTGGGATATAACTTAGATGCGATATGCGTTATCTTGGTACTGACAAGTAGCTCTCTGATTTTTTAAAAGAAAATAAAAAAGAAAAGAAAACAATGAAAATTTCCTGCACAGCTGCAGTACACTTATTTAAAAGCCTTAAAACATTCACAGAATGTTCTTGCCTTATATTGTATTGCATCCTGAGGAGTGTTAGTCCTTTATGTTGCTTTACTAGAATGTTGGTGATAGATAGGGCTTAGGGATCTTCTAATTGAAGCTTATTTTACAGATGGGGAACCAAGGTCAGAGAGAGGCCTGGATTTGCTCTGTATTATAAATCAGGTTAGCAGCAGAGAGGAAACACATTAAAGTCCAGGCTTACTCTGAAGCATCTTGATTTAATCTGTATGACAACCTGATAGTATTACCATTATCCCATTTTAAAGATGAAAAAAAACATCTCAGAGAGGTTAATGTATTAACCTGTTCGTTTTCATGCTGCTGATAAAGACATACCTAAGACTGGGCAATTTACAAAAGAAAGAGTTTTACTGGACTTTCAGTTCCATGTGGCTGGGGATGCCTCACAATCATGGTGGAAGGCAAGGAAGAGCAAGTCACATTTTATGTGGATGGCTGCAGGCAAAGAGAGCTTGTGCAGGGTAACTTCCCTTTTTAAAACCATCAAATCTCATGAAACTCATTCATTATAATGAGAACAGCACAGGAAAAACCCAACCCCATGATTCAATCATCTCCCACTGGGTCCCTCCCACAACACATGGGAATTATGGGAGCTACAAGATGAGATCTGGGTGGGGACACAGAGCCAAAACATATCATTCTATCCCTGTCCCCTCCCAAATCTCAGGTCTTCACATTTCAAAGTCAATCATGCCTTCCTAACAGTCCCCCAAAGTATCAACTCATTTCAGCATTAACTCAAAAGTCCACAGTTCAAAGTCTCGTCTGAGACAAGGCAAATCCCTTCCCTCTCTGAGCCTGTGAAATTAAAAGCAAGTTAGTTACTTCCTAGATACAGTGGGGGTACAGGCATTGGGTAAATGCAGCCATTCCAAATAGGAGAAATTGGCCAAGACAAAGGGGCTACAGGCCCCATTCAAGTATAAAATCCAGCAGCATAGTCAAATCTTAAAGCTCCAAAATGACCTCCTTTGACTCTCTGTCTCACATCCAGGTCACGCTGATGCAAGAGGGAGGTTCCCATAGTCTTGGGCAGCTCCACCCCTATGGTTTGACAGGGTACATCCTCCTCCTCAGCTGCCTTCACTTGCTGGCTTTGAATGTCTGTAGCTTTTCCAGGTGCATGGTGCAAGCTGTTAGTGGATGAACCATTCTGGGGTCTGGAGGATGGTGGCCCTCTTCTCACAGCTCCTCTAGATGGTATCCCAGTAGGGACTCTGTGTGTGGGCTCCCACCCAACATTTTCCTTCTGCACTGCCCTAGCAGAGGTTCTCCATGAGGACCCTGCCCCTACGGCAAACTTCTGCCTGGGCATCCTGGTGTTTCCATACAATTTCTGAAATCTAAGTGGAAGTTCCCAAACCTCAGCTCTTCACTTCTGTGCACTTGCAAGTTCAACACCACGTGGAAGCTGCCAAAGCTTGAGGCTTCCACCATCTGAAGTCACAGCCTGAGCTCTGTGTTGTCCCCTTTCAGCCATAGCTGGAACAGCTGGGATGCAGAGCACCAAGTCCCTAGGCTGCACATAGCATGGGGACCCTAGGCCCAAGAAACCACTTTTTGCTCCTAGGCTTCTGGGCCTATAATGGGAGGGCCTACTGTGAAGACATCTGACATGCCCTGGAGACATTTTCCCCATTGTCTTGGGGTTTAACATTTGGATCCTTGTTACTTATGCAAATTTCTGCAGCAAGCTTGGCTTTCTCCCCAGAAAATGGGGTTTTCTTTTCTATCACATTGTCAGGCTGCAAATTTTCCAGACTTTTATGCTCTACTGCCCTTATGAAACTGAATGCCTTTAACAGCACCCAGGTCACATCTTGAATGCTTTGCTGCTCAGAAATTTCCTCTGCCAGATACCCCTAAATCATCTCTCTCAAGTTCAAAGTTACACAGATCTCGAGGGCAGGGGCAAAATGCCACCAGCCTTTTTGCTAAAACATAACAAAAGTCACCTTTGCTGCGGTTCCCCACAAGTTCCTCATTTCCTTCTGAGACTACCTCACCTTGGACCTTATTGTCCATGTCACTATCAGCATTTTTGTCAAAGCCATTCGACAAGTCTTTAAAAAGTTCAGAACTTTCCCACATTTTCCTGTCTTCCTCCGAACCCTCCAATCTGTTCCAACTTCTGCCTGTTATCCAGTTCCAAAGTCACTTTCACATTTTTGGGTATCTTTTCAGCAGGGGCCCAATCTGCTGGTACCAATTTACTATATTAGTCCATTTTCATGCTGCTGATAAAGACATACACGAGAGGGCAATTTGCAAAATAAAGAGGTTTATTGGACTTACAGTTCCACATGGCTGGGGAGGCCTCACAATCATGGCGGTAGGCAAGGAGAAGCAAGTCACATCTTATGTGGATGGCAGTAGGCAAAGAGAGGACTTGTGCAGAGAAACTCCCACTTTTAAAACCATCAGAGGCCAGGCATGGTGGCTCATGTGTGTAATCCCAACACTTTGAGAGGCTGAGGTGGGCAGATCATGAGGTCAGGAGTTTGAGATCAACCTGGCCAATATGGTGAAACCCCATCTCTAATAAAAATACAAAATAAGGTGGGTGTGGTGGCAGGTGCCTGTAGTCCCAGCTACTTGGGAGACTGAGGCAGGAGAATTGCTTGAACCCGGGAGACGGAGGTTGCAGTGAGCCAAGATTACACCACTGTACTCCAGCCTGGGTTACAGAACAAGACTCTGTCTCAAAAAACAAAAAATAAAAAACCCATCAGATCTTGTGTGACCCATTCACTATCATGAGAATAGCACGGGAAAGACCCAACCCCGTGCGTCAATCATCTCCCACTGGGTCCCTCCCACAACAAGCGAGAATTATGGGAGCCACAAGATGAGGTTTGGGTGGGGACATGCAGCTAAACCAAATCAGTTAAATAACTTGTGCCAGGTCACACAGCTCATAAGGGAGAAACAGAGCCTGGATTCAAATGCAGCTCTTCCTGACCTCAGGTCCTCAGCCTTTAACCATTAGCCATACTGTTTTTTAGCACTGAGCTCCTAATTTTGGTTAGACTCTTTCTGAAGGACCCAGTCATTATAAAGGTAATAATATCTTCCACCAACAAGCTTTGATAGTAAGATAAGCATCTAAAAAAGCAGAAAAGAAAGCAATTTAACCGATCACCTGTATCTGCTATCTCCATTATTGTCCCTCTGGGGCCAGTTCCATCCCTCACTGGAAGCCTTGATGCTCTTCCTCATTTCCAACCTGCATCCACGTGGATGACTCTGTATCAGTAAGCTTTTGCTGCATAACAAATACCATAAAAAACTCAGTGGCTTAAAACACAGACCATTGAATAGGGAGTGTGTAAAGAGAAAGAAGCCGATTAGGTGGAGGATAAAACTTCCCTGACTTCCAGATGTCTAATCCCAATTACTTATTAGGTATCTCCAATTCAACCTACAGACTTTTTGTACTCAGTCTTTTCTACTCTGTGTGCCCAATATAAACACAGGATCATCTCCTTAAAATATGCACCTTCTGAATCCCTTATCTCAGGGAAGTTACCATCACACAGACTTTCCACCAAACCAGAGACCCCAGGGATGTCTGGATTTCTCTTTCACATTCACTGTGTCTTTCAGCAACAGGCTACAATTAAGACTCAGTATTTTGAGTTCTTGATATCTCATAAAATCAGGTGGTCCTGGAATGACCTAGTTACAAGTTCCCTTCCCCAATCTGTTCCTGGAAATAAGGTCCCCTAACTCAACACTGCTTCTTGACAAGGGGCCAGGCACAGTTTCTGCTTATCCCTGAGTGGTGGGTTTCAGTTCTCTGCCAGTCCATGGAATTAAACAAGCCAATCACATCCTTCTGCAGAAGCCAGAGGATACCCATTCTCTCTTTTTTTTTTTTTTTTTTTTTTTTTGTTTTGAGAGCCCGGACGTCTGCGCTCCCTGTCGGCCCAGGCTGGAGTGCATGTGGGCGCGGATCTCAGCCTCACTGCAAGCTCGCCTCCAACCCGGGTTTAGCGCCATCTCCTGCCTCAGGCCTCCCAAGTAGCTGGGACTACAGGCGGCCCGCCAACTCGCGCCCGGCTAGTTTTTTGTAATTTTTTAGTAGAGACTGGGTTTCGCCCGTGTTAGCTAGGTTGGTGCTTGATGCTCCTGACCCTCCCGCGAATCCACCCGTCTCGGCCCTCCCAAAGTGCTGGGATTACAGGCTTGAGCCACCGCGCCCGGCCCCATTCTCTTGATATTATAAAATCCTGCCTCTCACAGCCCCTGCTGGTGCAGTGTCTTCCCAAGGGCAACCCCCATGTAGCCCTGTGGGGTATGCCTGGGCTGCAAATATATGTGATTAATAAACTGCTGTCAGTCTTATCTATCCAGTGTTGAGTGTGGTGTGTGATATGGTTTGGCTGTGTCCCCACCCAAATCTCATCTTGAATTGTAGCTCCCATAATTCTCATGTGTAGTGGGAGGGACCCGGTGGGAGATAATTGAATAATGGGGGTGGTTTCCCCCATACTGTTCTCGTGGTAGTGAATAAGTCTCATGAGATCTGATCATTTGATAAGGGGTTTCCCCTTTTGCTTGGCTTTTATTCTGTCTTGCCTGCTGCCATGTAAGATGTGCCTTTTGCCTTCTGCCATGATTGTGAGGTCTCTCCAGCCATGTGGAACTGTGAGTCCATTAAACTTCTTCATTTATAAATCACCCAGTCTCAGTTATGTCTTTAATCAACAGGATGAAAACAGACTAATACAGTGTGTCTGGCTCTTTCCATAAGGCTAGGATTGAAATCCCTTCCTCACCAATGGGGTGAATAGGAGGTAATTAAAATACAGATCTTTGGTGTCTTGGTGTCTTTCTTCTAAACACTGCTTATATCTCTGTCCTCTTTCCCATTCACATGGCCACGACTTTTTTTCTGGCCCTCATCACTTTTCATGAGATCATTACTGTAACTTCCCAGCTGGCTCTGTTTCCCCCTGCCTGATGCCCTTTGCCCCACCATCCACATTGCTGCCAGGTTATCTTTCCAAAACACAAATCTGAACACATTCCTTCTTTGCTTAAAATTCATTAATGGCTTCCTATAACTTTCAGGGTAGAGATGAAATATCTCAGTTAGTTTAGCTTCCAGAGCTTTGCCTGGTCTGGGTTTAGCTTTCCATTCTAGCCTTGTCTGCCACTCCACCACCTACACATTTTACCCGTGCTTTCTCACCTCACCTTTAGGCCTTTCTGATTTCAGGCATGTGCTCCTTGTGGTCAAGGCCCTTTCCTTCTCTACCTAACTCTTCCTAATCTTTAACGACTTCTGTCTTGAGATACTCCTAGAGGAAGCCCTCCTGATTATCTCTCAGTGGTTAGTGGCCTCAAGCCCTGAACTCCAACTGCTCTCCATGCTTAAGTCTGCCGCAGCATAGGCCTGTGGTCTGCGTTTATCTGTCCTTCTCTTTGATTTGTCCTTTTTTTCCAACAACTGCTAAATACTAGTGCGGATTGCAGCCCCTGGCACACAGAAGGCATTCAATAAATATTTGTGAATAATGAGTGGATGAAAGTTAAATGAAGTTCCAATGTGGATGTGTGGCTTGTTTTCATTCTCATGAATGAGATACAGCTTCTTATAAATGGGTTTTGTAAAAGGTTTAATGTTCTTTCAACTTTCTTCTCCATCATTTCGTGTTCATATTAACCTGATTTCCAAAGAAACTTTCTATTTTAAGAACATACATTCATATGGGCAGGAAATGAGAAACTGCTCTTTGAAATGCTCTTGGGAAATTTCAATCCATGGCTTGTGTTGTTTAAAATAAAGTAGCTACAAACCAGGATATAGAATAGGAGGCAAAATAAAACCTTGGCCTATAACATTATTTGAGGTAAAAATTCCCTTGTAACAAATGAAAACTATAGGGCCTCTAAATTGACTTGCTAAAGGGATTTCTTTCTTTCTTCTTCTTCTTCTTCTTCTTCTTTTTTTTTAAATGAATGCATGGTGAGAAATTTCAAAACATACCTAGAGAAACTGGGACTGACAGAGGAAGGATTCCCAGTGTCTGAAGTGACTAAGCACATGGGAAAAGAGATCTAAAGTAGAAAAGTCAGGAGAAGGCATCAAGCACATTTGTGCTCAACCTTCCTTTTCCCTTCTCAGCCCCTGGGTCATTTTGCGTGGCAGTGGCTTGATGGGAAACTTCGTTTCTGTGTTTTGTTTTATTTTGTTTTGTTTTTCCTGTCTTGTGTATGTTGGAGGCAAATTTTCCCAACTGGAATAGTTAGTACTTTGAGGTGAGGTAATGAAGGGTGAAATTTGGGGTTAGGATTTTCTATAATTAATGACATTTATTAGTGCTGCTTGGGTAAAGCCCAGGTTTTAGTGAATTCTTGTTAATTTGATAAATAATGAAAAAAATACTATGGACAGACACCTTTCTAAGCACTTTTCAAATACGGTCATGTGCCACCTAGCAATGTTTAGGTCAATGACAGACTGCATATACAACGGTGATCTTGCAATATTTTAATACCACATTTTTACTGTACCTTGTCTATGTTTAGATATGTTTCAATACAGAAATACTGTCCATTGTGTTATAATTGCCTACAGTATTAGCACGGTAACATGCTGTACAGGTTTGAAGACTAGAAGCAGTAGGCTGTACCATAGAGCCCAGGCATGTAGTAGGCCACACCACCTAGGCTTGTGAAGTGCACTGTATAATATTCACACAACAATGAACTTGTCTAACGATACATTTCTCAGAATATATCCCTGTTGTTAAGTGACACATCCCTGTAATATATTAATTTAACCCTTATATTTAACCCAATCCTATATATTAGGTAGTATAATTGTCCCTATTTTTTACAGGTAGGGAAGCTGAGGTTAAGAGAAGTTAAGCAACTTGTTCAGGGACACACAGCTAGGATGCTACACAGCTAGGATTTGAGCCAGATAGCCTGGCTTTAGAATTTTTGTGCTTAACCATTACACTAGGGAAGGAAATTTCATTGCATGTTTACTCAGTGTTAACTATTGGGATTTTAGTCACTTTCTTTAATCTTGACAACAAATGGGTGATATCTTACTCCTATTTTATAGTAGAAGAAACTATGGCTCAGAGATTGTAGAGGACAGTTGTCAGTGGCAGATCTGGGCTGTGATCCTAGGTGTGCCTCACTTTAAAACCTATACATTATCCTGTACTGCCACTGGGTAATAGCCTCATGCCCCTCTCTCAGGGAGAGTCACTTCTTTCCAGCAAGGTGTAAGGAATAATAGCATCCAGGATGTATTCATGCCACCTCAATTGATCCTCATGGATTCCTGAGTCAGAAAGTGGAAGTATCACTCTCCAGTCTCACAGGGGAGAAAATGAGTTAAATGGGGGAGTAATTTGTTCAAGGTCAAACAGCCTGGAGAGAAAAACAAATGCACATTTTCTGACTTTAAGACTAGTGCAATTTCCACTTTTTTGCAGTTCCTTCAGAGTTGTTGAGTGACAGTTAAGTTGAGTGATCTTGAAAAGCTGGTAGATGGTTCGAAAATTTGCTTTCGATAACATCTTGAAAGCTAAATTTGAGGGGAAGGTTCAGAAAGGTAACTTTGAGTTTCTTTGTTCAAAGGAAGGAACAGAGAGACAAGTTTTCAAATCCTCAAGTGATTGACTTGGGAAAGAGAAGTTGATTTTGCTAAACTTTTCTGAAGTTGTAATGCAGCCAAGTCATTCTGGGTAATGCACTAACTTGAGACTCCTCTCACCCTGCTTCCTGCTGTGCGGGTAAATTAGCAAAGAGTATTGGAATTTTGATATTCTGATTCTTCACTATCCCCAGTACAATTTTGAAGGCTCTTATTTTGAAAGCCTGCCTTCTCAAATGATAATAAACAGTTTAGCCCCACTGAAAACAAATCCAATTAAATTGGCTGTAGAGCCATAAATTTAAAAATGTGGGGAAAATCAGAAGTTAAATCCTTGGGCGCAAATCCTAGCCACTGTAAATCAAGTTGGTGGCTCCAAATGTCAGCCCCAAATCTGCCCAACCATGAAACTCAAAATCAAGTGAAAGCCTTGGTGCAGGGCTTTTGTGGCATCGCCTGCACCGGGCACCTCTCAGTATTGTCTCCCAACTACCTCTTCTCTCCTTAGCTCAGAGTCAGAAAACCTGGGCATGGCCTGGCTGAGGGACCTTGGTTCTAAGATGGCCAGACAGGTTGACACTGAAAAAGAAACTCTCTTCTGCCACAGTAGGATAGACTTGTGTCATAGACTCACAGGGCAAGATGGAAGCTTAGGGTAGTGCAGACTCCTTATTCTATGCAAGAGCTTGAGGCTCAGAGCAGAAAAAGGAGAGCTGGATTTGAATTATGTTTCATCCTTACCCAGTGGAGTGACTTTGGGCAACTGGTCCTCTTTGCACGTCGGTTTTCACAGCCCCTTTCAAGCAGTCATGTTCTTTGATTTCCCATCCTCTCTACCTTTGCAGAAACCTTTTAAATCAAGCCATTTTCTCTCTTGGAGAACAGCTAAGCAAGTGTAATTATTCTGTTCTTTTTATGAACCTCAGGTGAAACCCAAAATCTCATACACAAATGGACCTAGAACTCTCCCCACTAAACTGATTACCTGTGGAGATGAAAGTCTCCAGGGCAACCGAGTCTGAGAAAGCTCCCAGAGCAAGTCTCAGGCAAATGCACCTGTTTTTAATTAGCAGGAACAACAACAATCCTGCCAGCAACAGACAGAGCCCAAGAACATCAATTTTGGAATAAGTTAACCCTTCAGTGCTTCCTACTTCAAAAGGCTTGGGGGAAGCAAGCTCAACTGCGCTGTCCCCACAGCTGCTGCTGGACATGTGGGTGCCACTGGCCCTCATCTTCCTTCTGGCACCTCACCCTGCCCATTGTTGTTCTTACCCAGTGGGCAATCTTGTCACAAGCCTCTTGCTGAGAAAGTCCCTCTAACTTAATTCCCACCCTGGCACATTATTTTATCACCATGCACTGCCCTGGTTCATCATTTACAAGCATGGCTTGCATCATTTTCACAATTTTTCCTACAACAGCATGTGAGACGATAGAACTACCCTATTTTTTACAGGCAAAGAATCATGAGATTCTGGTAGGTCAAGGATTTGAGCTCACAAATGAGTTGTAATATCAAACCCAGTTCTCATTCACAGACCTGCTTCTGGAGCGTCTGGCAACTCCGCCATCATTTTATAGCAGGTGCCTGTGGTTGACAGACATGCAAATGTTCTGGTTTTGTTCCAGTGCAGGTATGTGGGAAATCATTTTTTTTTTTTTTTTTGAGAAACTCACCCCCGGGCTTAGTGATTCTCTTTTCTAGCCACAATTTAGAATCATTTGGGGGAACGTATAAAAAGAGATGGGTCAGACTCCATCTGAGACGAATTTAGGAATCTCTGGGAGTGGGCTGCAGTTCTGGATCTTTCTACAATTTCCTAGGGGGTCCTAACACATAGCCATGGCTCAGAGGGACTCTGAAGACCCTTCCAGCTCTGAGCAGCTATGATTTTGAGGTGGGGAGGAACACTGGCATCAGCATGTTGAGTGGGACAGTGGTCTGGGGCTGATTTCGTTTTCAGAGCAGTTGGCAGACTCACAAAAATGCTCTTTCCTTTTGGACTCTTTGTTGGCCTATTGTCCCGTTCCCTTAGCTTGTATTCATCTAATCCATCAGCATGGAAATTAAGCCGTGATTATGGAAATTGTCACATGTTCCTTTTCTTTCTAGTAATACTCCTGGCATTTTACATCAAGAAGGAACTGCAGGGCAAGACCTATGCAGGGATGCCTGTCTCTTTTTAAGGCCAGGGAACCTAAGAATACAATGAAAGTTAAGCAAGCCCTCTCCAGGTAAAAAAAAAACATACTAGTATCTGTATGCACACATGGATTTTGCACATAGCTTTTAGGGCTCTCAGAAGCTCGGATGCTTTTCTGTACTTTCAAGGACAGCCATTCCTATACTTTAATAATGGGACTCACACACAGAGTTTCTGATTCAAGTCCAGGGTGGGCCTAATGCTTTGCATTTCTAATGAGTTTCCGGGTGATGCTGATTAGGAGAGGATACTTGGAGAACTGCTGCTGTGGGACAAAAGCAATCAAAAGACAAAAGCCTCTTGTTTTGTCTCCCGCTCCGTTTTCATAGATAAGTGGGTTCAGGTACAGGGAGCCCTCACACAGCAAGTTCATGGCAGAGCTGATAAAGTTAAGTCCTTTCCAGTCCAATTAGATCCAACTCCATTCACCAGCTACAAGCAAGGTGAATGAGACAAGGTCCCTGCCACCGACTTAAAGATACATAAATGATAAGGCTGAAAGCCAGAATGTGATTATTGTCAAAAGAAATAGTCAAGGAAATATCTTCATAATTTTGGCCACGGTGGAGGGAGGCACTTGGGAAGAAGTTGCCAGAAGTCATTGCATTCAAGCCTTGTCTAGAAGGAAGCTTGAAAGGTAGGAAAATAACTACTTGCCATTGAACATCTGCTGTGTGTCTCTGGATGGTGCTCGCTGCTTCATATGTATTTTGCTATTTAGCCTCATTGACTTCTCACAACAGTGGAGTGATGCACCAAAGAGGAAATCAGATGCTGTGTTCTCTCTGGTGTTGCGTCACGTGTGTAGAAAAAAGCCTTGTGTTTATTTGAAGATGTGCTTCCTTCAGACGCGGTGAAGTGCTTGAGTAAGTGTGTTGCCAGAGCTCCCATCTTCCAAACAGAAGACACTATTTCATTAGATAAGCCTCTGTGGTGGAGCAGGATGAACTAATTACCAGGGTAACAGCTGGGGACTGCAATTGCAGGAGGCTGGTCCAAGTGGAGACTCTACTCTCTCACTAGAGGCCAGTAGAGGGAGTAAATCCTTTCTACCCCACAGCAGCCAGGGCACTAGTGGGCCAAAGATAGTGGTGAAGAAACGCAGGAAGCAAATGCATTGGGTACAAGGCTGACATTTTAATTTCATTCACAGGAAGTTGGTGACAGGCAGGGACACCTGCCTCAGGAGGTGTAAGAAGCATAGCCTCTGCTTGAGGGATTCAACTCGAAGTCATTTGACAGTAGGTTTGAGGGAGAGAGGACAGGAAGCAGAGTGGAATAGAGGAAACAGACCAAACTTAGGCTGTCATCAATATTAAATAATGGGCACCCTCGACTTTGTCTTCCCAGATTTTGCCGGAAAAAATTATTCTGTGCTTCTATTAGGGGTTTTCTCCATGTTGAGGACTGAGCTTGGCATCGCAACATCAGAAAAATCGGGGAATAATGGAGAAAGCACTGAGCCCTGAGAGCCAGGCCACTGGGTCTAGTTCTGCCCCAGATTCTGGTGGGACATTGGGCAGCCCATGCCACCCCCAGGGCTTCTGCCCCTGTCGAGTTATCCCTGAGAGCTTTAGGACTCTAGAATTCCACAATTCTCTAAGGCAGAGCAAGGCGGCCTGGGTAGGAGCAATAGAGAGTAAAGGTGGGTTCCCAGGAACAGCGTGTGTCTTTGAATTCAGGTTCACATCACAGGCAGAGGCAGCCTTTGTGTGCCTTCAGTAGCTGAGCCAGTGCATTCATTCAATTAGAAAGCGAACAGACTGCGGGGTCAATGAGATGTGAGTGTGAATCCTGGCTCTGCCACTTATGAGCAGGCTATTTGATCTTGCTTATCTTTCTTTTGCTCACCTGTAAGAGGAGAAGCCTGCAAAATAGAGATAATAAGCACCTACTGTTTAGAGTTACTTTTAGGATTAGATGAAACACGTAGACACAAATTGCGCACAGTGCCTGCGAGAATACCAGGTGTTCAATTAAGGGTAGGTACTGCTGTGGCGGTGGTGGCTGCTGCTACTCTTAGTACTACTACTACTACTAGTGCTGCTACTACTACTACTACTACTACTACTACTACTGCTATTACTACTTCTGCTGCTGCTGCTGCTGCTGCTACTACTGCTACTGCTTACTACTGCTGGAGTGCCTACTGTGTTCCAGAAATTGAATTAGGGAGTGGGAATAAAATGATGTGTTAGAAATATTCCTTGCTCTTGGGAAGCTTACGATTTGATAATACTGTACAGACAAGCATACTCATCAGTGTATACAGCTGACTGTGACACAGCCCATCATATTGAGACAAAGAAAGTGCACTGAGAGTTTACAGCTAGAAGGTGTTATTGAATGGGGCATCGGACAAGCCTCCTTGGGGAAGTTGCCTTTAAGGCTCGATTGGATTTGCATAATAAAGGCTTTGTAAAGAAGAGGCAACCCACCTGTTCAGCAACCACCCTCTATTCTTACCTCCCTGAACACACATGAGTCACATGTAGCCTGCAATGCTTTCATTAGGATGAATCTTATTTTGATCTTCCCAGATTACAAACACTTCAAACAGGTCACTTTTCTCACATGGCATTCAGTTCAAAACACATGAAGGAGGCAGATAAATAAGTCATCGGCATTTGACAGATCTTGTTTATTTCTCTGTTGGCCAGGCTATTTGGCCAGGTTACTTATTCCCTGAGGAGTCCACAGAGAGCAAGACAAGCGCACGAGAGAGAGTTGGGTTGTTGGCCCAAGTCTCCTGCAGCCGCCGAGCAGGACAGCTGGGCACAGGAGGCACTGAGAAGCATGTGGTTCTCTGCTCTGGTTTTATGGTTCCATGTCTGGGGTCTTCAGCAATCTACTTTTGGAGTCTTCACTTTGTTCGTTCGTCCATCCATTTGTTTATTCAACAAACATTTACTGAGCACTCACTGGAGTTACTCCATTAATAGGTTGTGCACTGTGACGGTTAATATTAGATGTCAACTTGATTGGATTGAAAGATGTCTAGATGGCTGGGAAAGTGTTGTTTCTGGGTGTGTCTGTGAAGATGTTGCCAGATGACATAGACATTTGAGTCTGTGAAATGGGAGAGGAATACCCACCTTCAGTGTGGGTGGGTACCATCCAATCTGCTGTCAGTATGCCCGGAACAGAGCATAGGCACCTACTGTGTAGTTACTTTTAGGATTAGATGAAATACGTAGACACAAATTGTGCACAGTGCCTGCCAGAATAGCAGGTGTTCAATTCAGTGTACACAGCTGATTGTGACACAGCCTGTCATACTGAGTTACAGCTGACTGTCACACAGCCTATCAGCCTGTCGTACTGGAGGAAGGTGGGATAAGCCGGTTTGCTGAGTCTTCCAGCCTCCATCTTTCTCCGGTGCTGGTTGCTTCCTGCCCTGGGACGTCCCACTCTAGGTTCTTCCGCCTTTGGACTCTTGGACTTACATCAGTGGTTTGCCAGGGGCTCTCGGGCCTTGGGCCACAGACTGAAGGCTGCACTGTCGACTTTCGTGCTTTTGAGGTTTTTGGACTCAGACTGAGCCATTACTGGCTTCCTTCTTCCTCAGCTTGCAGACGGCGTGTGGTAGGACTTCGACCTTGTGATCGTGTGAGCCAGTTCTCTCTAATAGACTCCCTCTCATATGTACATTTATCCTATTAGTTCTGTTTCTCTGCAGAACCCTAATACACACTCCTTGCCCTCTTGGGGCGGGTGGTCTAGATGGAAAAGAAAAATACAGATAATTATAAAACTTGAAAACGCAAAATGAGAAATGTCCCCGTTTCGCTGAGTGTCCAGAAGGGAGCGCCTTGCCCAACCCAATGGGATAGTGGATGGAGGGCGCTCGAGGCCGCCCCCTGCAGGTGGTAACCGGCACTTCTCCTGCGAGACCTCTTTCCATTGCCCTCTGCCTTGCTGGGTACGCCTCCCCCCTCCTTCAGACCCTGTTGTGTCTAACATCCCATCAAGTGTGAGGGGGGGATGCGGGGACAGGCATGCTTCTCCCCTGAACTTCGATTTTCTCAGCTTTAAAAAGGCAATGTTGAGCTCCGGTGTTGACTTTTGCTCCCCGATTCCTTTGAAACCATGATTTTGATCATTATTCTGCTCCTGTGAAAATAGCTGTGTGGTTTTTGTACTAATGTGAAAGTTTTCCTCAAAATGTCTTGTTTCAGTCCTTGTGAGAAGCTGGTTCTGGGGATAGTGATACTGCCAATGTGGCGTTAAGATTCTCCTCCACCCCCTATTGTTTTCTTTTCATGCATTTCAATGAAAGACCAATGACAGGTACTCCTTCAAAGTGATGGGAGTAACATGGGAGCAGCTTTTCCTAAAGTGCTGGGCCAGGTCCACTTTGTCACCTGGGGGTGTCTTCTGAACACACAAGGCTGTTATCAACACTCTTGGAAAATACTTGATATGTATTTTTCATTTGACTTTACCAATTTCTGGCTTTTATTTTCAATATGTTTCTTTCTTTTTTTTTTGCAAAGCTTATTTCACAAATTTTAAAAAGTCTGGATGTAACGTGTAGAGATCCTGTGATATTCAGAAGATGCCAATATTGACTGAATTTAACCATCTTCTGCAGATGGAATTGCTTGTACCGTCATTAAAAGGCTTGGCCACCACTAGAAAATGGGTTGCAAAATATTGTGGTTGGCCCTTACGTGCTCGGACACCCTGGAGAGGCCAAGACACTGTATGTAGAAGGTCTTGGTTTGTTCTCTTATTCATGTAATCATTTTTTTTTTTTTTTTTTTTTTTACATCAAAGCTTCTTGCCACAAACTGCCTTTCACTGGGATGGGTCTTTGTCATTGGTTCAAACTGTGCCTTTGCCTAGCTTTTATCATGGGCTTACCCATGTGACTGCCTATTCCCTGGTCCCCTGACAGAATATTCTCACCTTGTTTATTTTCCTCAGAATGGCCAATGTGCTCTAATAATAACTAATTTGTGTGGGTTTTGTTGGAACCCCTTCCTCTCAGGCTTTCCGGCTTTGAGATTCTGTGTATTTGATTAATTACCTACCAATTCCAGTCTGGATTACCTCCTTATAAACTTGTTACCATTCTTCCATACTCCTTCCTTTTTCCCAACCTCCCAGAAGCTCAAGTTTCAGTCTTGTGTTGATGATTACAATTTTGATTAGTGAGTAGGTCTCATTGCCAATGAGCAAAATTCCCAGGCTGACATTTAAGTCAGGAAGCAATGCTTCAGACCATCTCCCTGGCCATTTTCCAATGTTTGCACAGATATTCTACACATGGGTCTACATATACATAGCTTCTCTGTGTGTGTGTCTCTCTGTTTTTCTCTCTCCTTCTCTCCTTCCTCTTACAGGAAATATTAGACATAAAAATGTGAGGGTTAGGCCAGGTGCAGTGGTGCACATCTGTAATCTAAGCACTTTGGGAGGCTGAGGAGGGTGGATCACTTGAGGCCAGGAGTTGGAGAACAGCCTGGCCAACAAGGTGAAACCCCATCTCTACTAAAAATACAAAAATTAGCTGAGTATGGTGGCACATGCCTGCAATCCCAGCTACTTGGGAGTCTGAGGCAGGAGAACCACTTGAACCCAGGAGGCAGAGGTTGCAGTGAGCTGAGATCGTGCCACTGCACTCCAGCCTGGGTGACAGAGTGAGACCCTGTCTCAAAAAAAAAAAAAAAAAAAAAGAGAAAATGTGAGAGTTAGAAGGGAAAAAGGAATGATTACTACACTAACTAAGCACTCCCATTTTATAGAAGAAAGAAGAAAATTCAGGAAGTTTGGGAGGTAGTCACAAGACAGTTTGAGTGACTCATAAAAGCTCAGTGGTGCATTTTCTGGTGAGAGGCTGTTATCACAAGAGGACAGCCAGATCCCATGGGTGTTTCCAAGCATGTCACTGCTGTTCCCAGCATGTGCTTTCTTGGGCATTGCCCGGGGTCCATTCCTACATGTGGAACTGTCCTTCCACAGCACATTTAGTCTTTCATCAAAGTCAATGTTTTCAGGAGCCATCACTGAAGGAGAGCGCTAACTCTAGTCTGATTCCTGGTAGAGATGAACCTTGTGAGGGCTGTGGGCTGTCTATTTAAAAATGATGAATTAAATTTAATGAATATTTCCTTACTAGATTTCTATCCCTATTAAGTATTTTGCAAGATTTTTATTACTTCCTAGGAATCTAAGTTATTTCCCCTCATTTTTCTTGCAAAGGACGAGTTCAATATTTCAGCTGTTCTCATTTATTGTTAATTCTCTTTTCCTCCTCATTTATTAGAAGACCCATTTTTCTCTGTGGTTTATCTTTTTATCCCTTAAAGTGTTTATAAAATCCTCTTTAGCTCTTTTACCACTTTAAAAATTACCCTTCCGATTTTTTTTTTTATTACCTGAGTCTTTCTGGTTTGGCCTTTAGCTGAAGAATAATCTAATTTTCTCCTTTATTCTGATTCTTTTTTTATTACTAAACTCCTTTAAACTTGTAATTTTTAAAAATCTCTCTGCTAAAGCTATAATGACAGTTTCTATTTTTACCCAGTGTGGTTGGAATGGAGCTGCAATTCCATTTAATTATGGAATAGACTTTTATTGAGCACCTACTAACTAATCCATGTGAAGTGACTGCCACAGTGCCAGGCACATAGTAAACGCTCAATATATGCTGATATTATTATTTCCAGGCACCATGCTGTTGACCCTAGGGTTACAAATATGGACAAGAAATGAGCTGTGCCTATGCTTAAACCTGGCAGTGACTTTTCCTTACCTCCATGGGAATTTCAAGTCCCTAAGATAGACCCCAAGGCTGTCAGTGCAAGTTCCTGTCTTGTGGACCTCAAGCATCAGTCACTACCCCCGTAGCCATATGGAATTACAAACTTGGCATGGAGATTCAGGTTCAAGCCTTTGCAGATGGTTAGTATGGAATGATTGCCTTTTATTTCCTTAATCCAGTGTCACCTCCTTTCACAGATATTTCCTGATGCTTTTGTCTCCCCTGAAGTTCTTCTGCTTCGTTTGTGCTACTTTCTATGCCCTGTGCATGCTTTGTTCTTGTAATTATCATGTCTTGTGTGACTGCTGAAAAATTTCTCTCTCTCCTTCTCTTAAGAATAGGACTTTACCTTATTCAGATCCGTATGCTCCAGTGCCCATCTTGCCATTCAGAAAAGTTTGTCAAATTAATACTGGGCATAATGAGAGTTGTTATTTTAGAAGTGATGATGAACTTATTGGGTGATATAGAAGAGAAGGAATTCTTTATATGTGCAGAGATTTGGGAAGGTTTCCTGGCATTTTTAACCAAATCATAAAGGATGAATAGAATTTCAGTGGTGAAATTTCACAAAGTAGGACATAGCAGATGAGAGGAATACCTGTACAAAAAAGGCAAAAGTGGTAAAAATCTCAAGTTCCTTTTTTTTTTCTTCTTGGACCAGAGTAAGCCTTTTAATACAGCTGAAACAGGCACATTTAGTGGGAATGTCATTTAATGGGTATGTCACATTTAATAGGTATGTCATTCATACCTTTTTTCCTTCAAATATTTGTTGAGCATGCTTATGTATCTTGCACTGAATACTTAGAAAGGTGGAATGGATCATGGAAGACGTGTTTAATATTAGGCTAGGGAGTCTCATGGTGAGAGAGAAAAGCAGCTGAGCAAATGGGTAGGTCTTTTTTTTTCTTGAAGAATGGGCTAGAACCAGTCCAAAAAAAAAAAAAAAAAAAAAGAGGTGGACTTCTAATGTGTTTGCGTTTCCCCCTATCTCTTTTTTTCTACCCCCTTTTTG
>NW_016805181.1:633921-636983 GCF_001698545.2 Rhinopithecus bieti | reverse complement strand
AAAAAAATCCACAAAAAAAAAAAAAAAAAAAGGATGTGACTTAAAGTCTGCTTCGGAACTCCCATTTCCATTCTTTCTACCCACTTTTTGGATGTCCTTTTGTTCTAATGTTATCTCTCCCTCCCCTTTTATAACTGCTCTCCTGGAGCATCTAGCAATAGTCAGTGATGACTGATGTCTTAGCAAAGATTCCACGAACTCTGTCCTTCTTGTAAGCTAACTTTTACTTTGTGGAATGAATTACTGTGCTCCCTGAAAGCAGTCAGCAGGTGAGAGAGCCACAGATTTGTAGATGTGTTTCCTTTCTTAGCCTCCTGAAATCATGGGCTCCAGGTGGCCACTTTCCCAGGGTAAAAAATAATTTCAGGAGCCTGATACCTGAGGCTGAAAAAAATAAAAAAAAGAAAAAGTTGTGATCTTGCTTATTAAAGGAGCCTGAAAGAATGGGCAGAAGTATTTTGAAAACAACAACCACACAACCAGTTCCCAGTTAAATTGGTTATGATCACATCAAGTCATATGGTCTTTTAAAATATTAGATTGTAAAATCAGCAATGTTTCTGAGGCAAGCTCATGAATGGCCTATCAACACAGTTGCTAGTTAAATGGGTATGGAAAATAATCTATCTGAAGAGCCTGTGCTGAGCCTGACAACATTCTAAATGGCAGCTGCTGCAGAAGAGCCAGCCACAAATTTAACCCTTCTTCATTTTATTTAGACAGAAACTACAAAACAGTCTGGACTAAGGAAAATCATTTGTGTGTTCATTTAGTCATTTGACATTTATTTAATGAAAAAGTTCTGTGTACAAAACACAGACTAGTATTACTCATGGACTTCAGCCATCTGGACTGCCGTGGGCAGAGGTCTCTGAGTCCTCTCTGGGCAGCTTTTCTGTTCCCACCCCTTCTGTCTGGACTGAGCCTGGGACTGCTTTACTGCAGAATGTGGAGGAAGTCACGTTCTTGGGCTTTGAGTCCAGGCATTAAGAAAGCCTGGAAGCTTCTGCTTCCTTCCTCTTGGATCGTCTGCTTTTTGGGAGCACAGAGCTGCCACCTAAGAAGTCCAGCCACCCTGCTGGAGAGACCACTTGGGGAGGAAAGGCCTGGCCACCCTAGTTTCCAGGTGGAGCTTCCAGATAAGACCCATTTAGCCACCATAGGACTGAAACCACATGAGAGACCCCAAGTGAGGCCCATAGAAGTTCCCAAACTACAGAAACGTAGGCACAGTAACTGCAACTAGAACTCAAGCTACAGAACCATAGAGACAATAGAAAGGTCCAGATTCATTTTTACGCTGCTGATAAAGACATACCTGAGACTGGGCAGTTTAGAAAAGAAAGAGGTTTCATTGAACTTGTAATTCCACGTGGCTGGGGAAGCCTCACAATCATGGTGGAAGGCAAGTCCCGTCTTACATGGACGGCAGCAGGCAAAGAGAAAATGAGGAAGACGTCAAAGCAGAAACCCTGATAAAACCATCAGATCTCGTGAAACTTACTCACTACCAAGAGAACAGTATGGGGTAGACTGTTCCCATGATTCAGTTATCTCCCACCGGGTCCCTTCCATGACATGCGGGCCTTATGAGAGTATAATTCAAGATGAGATTTGGGTGGGACACAGAGCCAAACCATGTCAAGTGCCTTATTATGCAGCCTAGAAACACAAAATAACTCTTCTAGTCTGAAACCCTCTCTTTCTGTCTCCTTTCTGCCATTTGTTGTTTTTAATGGGTATAACTTCACATATGGGTCCATTTCATAATGACTAGCCATGGGAGATTGATTTCCCTAGCACCTCTCGAGTCTTACTAGGAAAAGCTACCCTGTGTCTCCTTAGAAACACCAACATTATTTTTCACCTTTTCAAGGAAGAGAGAAGCTTTATATTTCCTAAGTTTCTGTAAGCACATGTTGGCATTTAATGTGAATTAGCTGATTAAATCCTCACAAAATCAATAAAAAGGCAGTCCTACTTATCTCTAGTTTATAAGAAATATAAGCAAAGGCTAATTAAATTGTCCGAGTTAGCCGAGTCTGTAGGCCATGGAAAGGCCTTTAAGCCTGGGTTCTTCTGATTCTAAATCTGGAACATATTTCAGCAGACCAAAACTCCTATTTTGAACAAACACTGGGACCCTCCTCAGCATTGCTCCCTACCTCACTCTGGCCCAGCCAGGAAAGTGTCCAACATCAAGCCTTGGGATGTGCTATGAAGGCAAATAACCCCCTATCTTTCCAGGAGCCAAACTTGTCCCTCTTATAATGGAGGCCTAGACACTTCCTCCTCACTTCCAAGACCACACTCTTATTCTTAACCACTGCCTTTTTAATGAACTTGTCATCTCTTGAGAATAGAAAGATGCCTTCTGAGGCCAGAAATTCGACATCCTTGCTGCTGATGAGATATGATGTCTCAACAGGAGATGTTGCAAAGAGGAGCTGATGTGCTGAGACGCTGGTGGCGCACTCCCTGGCCAATGTTGTGTGCTGTCTTTGGAAAAGAAAAAAAGAAAAAAAGCCAAATGTGGAAACACACTTCTGAATTAGTACTTCCTCAACAAAAATTATTCTGAAGCTATAGGGGCATTAGACGAGGGTGGAGACAAAAGAGAGGACAATCAATATTTCATTATAACGTCCCTGGGGTTTCCAAAGCAATGGATATGGGAGAGGGGAAGCTTTTAAGGAGAAAAATGATGCATATAAATGGCTCAGAAAAATAAGTGTTTTCACATTTTACCTAGAGAAAACCAGTATACATTTTAGCAGAGAAAAGTGGATATTTAAATAATTTATCAAACTTCTCTCCTTAGGGGAAATGCATAGCAGTAACATCTCTGTAACACTCTAAAAGGAATACATTTTAGTTTTGATAAGGAGAAAACACCCAAAATAAGAAAGGCAGGAAAAGACAGCTGTGAAAATACTGAAGCAGGAATCAGGAGACCTGTGTTTGGTTCCAGCTCTCCCACCTGCTCGCTGTGTGATACTGGGCAAATTTCTTCCTTTTTCCTGGAGGCCTTCATTTCTCCCACGTGTACAATGATGAAAAAA